>NW_028261381.1:183322710-183485537 GCF_051295495.1 Thamnophis sirtalis | reverse complement strand
TTCCGAATGGTGAGAAAAATTAACCGGTGGAACGGAAGTTGCCTTCAGACGTTGGTGGGGGCTCCATCCCTGGAGGCTTTTAAGAAGAGACTGGACAGCCCCCTGTTTGAAATGGTACGGGGGTCTCCTGCTCGGGCAGGGGCTGGACTAGAAGACCTCTAAGGCCCCTTGCAACTCTGTCCTGTTAATGATTTGGAAGTGGGTAACATCGTCTGGAAGCCTCCAACCTCCCAGGACCTTTCTCGGCTCTGAGATAAGATTCGGGGAGAGAATTCCTGATTCTCTTTCCTGCTCTTGCTGATCTAGCAACAAACAGCGCACAAAACGCCACCCCAATAAACCATGAAGTGGGCCTGATTCCCACAACCCAGGGAAACGGGTTCCTGTAAGACGGGAAGCCACAAAGGAACCCACCCACGTCAGCCAAGCTAGCTCAAGGGCACAAGCTGTTCGGGGATGAGATAGCCTATATTCTGACTCTGTCTGTGTCTGTGTGTGTATACGTGTGTGTTCCTTTTCCTTGGCAAACTGGACACCTTCAACCAGAGGTTCAACTTTGTGAGACCCTGCCTGGAAGCCTTGGGGTTGGGATGGATGACCTCAGGGTGCATTTTAGCTCCCTGTTTTGCCACTCTGAAGCTTTTCACTTGCCAGAAGATACAAAGCTCTCTCTCTCTCTCTCTCTCTCTCTCTCTCTCTCTCTGTGTGTGTGTGTGTGTTCCTTTTCCTTGGCAAACTGGACACCTTCAACCAGAGGTGCAACTTTGTCAGACCCTGCCTGGAAGCCTTGGGGTTGGGATGGATGACCTCAGGGGGATTTCCAGCTGCTCATCTTGCCACTCTGAGACCTTTCACTTGGCAGAAGATACAAAGCTTTGTGTTTGTGTGTGTGTGTGTGTGTGTTGTGTGTGTGTGTGTGTGTTTCTCACTGCAGACTGAGGAACCGGAGACTCTCCTGCAGCCGAGGCGGAATTCTCCGTCTTGCAAACCCAACTTCGGCTCCTAAGCGCCAACGGTTGTTTTCCACCTCCCGGCAATCTTGTGCGCCCCCTCCCCACCTCTGGGTGTTAATCTGGGGTGTGTGGCGAAGGGCGTGAGAAAGCCGGACCCCATCAAGCGGAGCGCCAGGGAGAGACAGATGTTGCTGTGTGTGGGGGGGGGGGGGGGAAGCCTCCTCTGCTTGCTGCCCTCGCGCCTTTCCTGGCGGGGGAGAGGGAGAGAGAGGCTGATTTATCTGGCCTTCTTGGGCCGGGTCCAGCTGCAAAAGTGGGGAAGCCTCCCCTTCCTTTGCTAGCAGGGAGAGCAAAAGGCAATTAACCATCTGGTGCCCCCAGGAAAGAAAGGGGGAAAAACAGAACCTGGCTTTTAAAGCAACCACAACAACAACAACAACACACACAAACGTCCCCGGAGATTCCCACGCAATCCGGGAGTTTGGCTCTCTCGCTTCACCAGGCCAAACTTTCCTTTTGTGCTGAAGAGACGATCAGAGGGTGGATTCCAAAAGAAGATCCCTTTGCTTTCCTCCCAGGAGAGAGAGAGGGAGGGAGGGAGGGAGGGAGGGAGGGGAGAGAGAGAGAGAGAGAGTGTCAGATCTCAGCACTTGATCAGTGGGACGGTTTCCATGCAGAAGCTGTGCACAAGGGCTCCATCCCTGGAGGCTTTTTTTTGGAATAATTTTTTATTTTTATTAAACAAACAACACACACACACAAAAATCATCATCTTACATTACATCTTGTAGAAAGTGTGTCAAGTGGCTTTTAAGGAGAGATTGGACAACCATTTAATACAATACAATACACTACAATAGCAGAGTTGGAAGGGACCCTTGGAGGTCTTCTAGTCCAACCCCCTGCCTAGGCAGGAAACCCTCTACTGTTTCAGACAAATGGCTATCCAACATCTTCTTAAAGACTTCCAGTGTTGGGACATTCACAACTTCTGGAGGCAAATTCTGCTGCACTGATTAATTGTTCTAACTGTCAGGAAATTTCTCCTCACTTCTAAGTTGCTTCTCTCCTTGATTAGTTTCCATCCATTAGTTTCCACCCATTGCTTCTCGTTCTGCCCTCTGGTGCCTTGGAGAATAGCTTGACTCCCTCTTCTTTGTGGCGACCCCTGAGATATTGGGAGGCTGTTATCATGTCTTCCCTGGTCCTTCTTTTCATTAAACTAGACATTCCCAGTTCCTACAACCGTTCTTCGTATGTTTTAGCCTCCAGTCCCTAATCCTCTTTGTTGCTCTTCTCTGCACTCTTTCTAGAGTCTCCGCATCTTTTCTACATCGTGGGGACCAGAACTGAATGCAGGATTCCAAGTGTGGCCTTACCAAGGCCTTGTAAAGTGGTATTAAAACCCTTCTCGTGATCTTGATTCTCTCCCTCTGTTGATGCAGCCTAGAACTGTGTTGGCTTTTTTAGCAGTTGCTGCCCACGGCTGGCTCCATTTAAATGGTTGTCCACTAGGACTCCAAGATCCCCTTCACAGTTACTACTGTTGAGCAAGGTACCACCTATACTGTCCCTGTGCATTTCGTTTTTCTTGCCTAAATGTAGAACCTTAATTCTTTTCACCATTGAATTTCTTTTTGTTAGATAGTGCCCAATGTTCAAGTTTTCAAGATCCTTCTGTATCTTTAGCCTTAAGTCTTCTGGAGTGTTGGCTATTCCTGCCAGCTTGGTGTCATCTGCAAATTTGATGAGTTCCCCATTTATTCCCTCATCCAAATCATTGATGAAGATGTTGAAGAGTCCTGGGCCCAAAACAGAGCCTTGGGGTCCCCCACTGCATACTTCCCTCCATGTAGATGCAGTTCCACTGAGGACTACACGTTGAGTGCGGTTGGTCAGCCAGTTACGAATTCCTCTGAAATGGTACACGGGATCTCCTGCTTGAGCAGGGGGTTGGACTAGATGACCTCCAAGGCCGCTTCCAACTCTGCTTATTCAACAGAGTGGCAGCTGAAAGACTCGGCGCCCGCAGCCAAGATTGGCAGGTTCAGACAGGATGCCTGAAGTACCAGGATGGCTTGTCCTGGTGAGGATGCCCAGAGGGGTTTGACTCTGACTGCCACGGTCCTCAGCAAGCAGCTTCTTCGACAAAGGGGAAGGGTTGAAATGAGGGATTGTGCTTGTTTTCTTCCAGACGTTTCATGGCCAAACTAGGTAACACCACCAGTGCTAGTAAGGAATGGAGTTTGCTTTCAGTTTATATTCCAGTGCAGCGATGGGGAAACTTTTCGGCACCAAGTGTGAAAAGGCCACAGGGAAATTTTGCACGCGCATTGTGCACGCTAGTTGGGCCCATGCTCCGGAAGAGCCAAACTCCCGGATTCTGGCCTGCATGCACACCCAATCATCAGCTGGCTGGCATGCCTGCACACACCGGCTTTTGGCACTGCCGCACGTGTGAAGGACAGCTGATCATCGCACACGTGTGTGCGAGAAACTCGGAAGGCAAACAGGCAGGGCTGCGCGTGCCGGGCAACATGGGTTTGCGTGCCACTTTGGACACCTAGAACATAGGTTCTAGTGCAGTGTTTCTCAACCTTGGCAACTTGAAGATGACTGGCCTTCAACTCCCAGAATTCCCCAGCCAGCATTCGCTGGCTGGGGAATTCTGGGAGTTGAAGGCCAGTCATCTTCAAGTTGCCAAAGTTGAGAAACACTGTTCTAGTAGCTTTCCCTGTCAGTGTTGGTGGGGAAACAACCCCACTCAGAGATCACCAAGGACCTCTCAGGACTTTCCTTCCTCTTTATCCTCCTCCTCCTCTCTGCAAATCCCCCTCCCTTTCAGCACTGATGATGTGACCTAGTTCGGTGACGAAATGTCTCAAAAGAAAGCAAGCTAGCTCAGAGAACAGCCAGGACTCCTCAAAGTTGTCCATGGCATGCCTTTATTAGGACTAAATTCTATCCTCCCCCTCCCTCCCTGGGCCTCCCCCTGCAGGGACCCCCCCTCCCCCAGCTCAGAGCCGGGAGGCTGAGGAAAGCCTCCAGCTTCTAGCGCAGCCTATCTCTGAATGCGGCAAGGGAGAGCTGGGCTGCCTCTGCCCCCTTGTGGCATCTCGGAGGCACAACAGGAGACCTGCCATGCCAAAGGCCACCCAGAGAGGGGCGTCTTTTGTAATGAGGCCTGCCCCCCCGGGGGGAGGGGAGGGCGACCCCCCCCCAAGCCCAGATGGTCGGGGACTGGCCTGGGCCCTCCCCCCTCCCCTCCAGCGATGCCCCACTGACTTTGGATCCCTGCGCCAAGAAGAAGCTGAATTCCTGAGTGGAAAATACCTGGAGCTCGGTGATGACGGAGTTGGAAGGGGCCTCAGAGGTCTTCTAGTCCAACCCTCTACTCAAGCAGGAGACCGGTCCTACACCATTCCAGACAAAACGGCTGTCCAGTCTCCTCTTCTTAAAAGCCTCCAGAGATGGAGCCTCCACAGCTTCTGGTGGCAAGCAGTCCCACGGGTGAATTGTTCTCACTGTAAGGAAGCTTCTCTGTAATGGCTGGTTGCTTCTCTCCTTGATGAGTTTCCATCCATTGCTTCCTCTCCTCCCTTCTGGTGCTTTGGAAAATAGGTTGCCCCCCCCTTTGGGGGGGGGCAGCCCTCAAATACTGGAAGGCTGTTATCAAACTATCAAACAATCCAGTAAGGCTGCATTTCTATTCTTCTTCTTCTCTTCTTCTTCTTCTTCTTCTTCTTCTTCTTCTTCTTCTTCTTCTTCTTCTTTCTTCTTCTTCTTCTTCTTCTTCTTCTCCTTCTCCTCCTCCTCCTCCTCCTCCTCCTCCTCCCTCTCCCTCTTCTCCTCTCCCTCCTCCTACTCCTTCTTCTCCCTCTCCCTCTCCCTCTCCTTCCTCTCCCTCTCCCTCTCCCTCTCCTTCTCCTTCTCCTTCTCCTTCTTCTCCCTCTCCCTCTCCTTCCTCTCCCTCTCCCTCTCCCTCCCCCTCTCCCTCTCCTTCTCCTTCTCCTTCTCCTTCTCCTTCTCCTTCTTCTTCTTCTTCTTCTTCTCCTCCTCCGCCTCCTCCTTCTCCCTCTCCCTCTCCTTCCTCTCCCTCTCCCTCTCCTTCTTCTCCCTCTCCCTCTCCCCTCCTCCTCCTCCTCCTCCTCCCTCTCCCTCTCCTTACTCTCCCTCTCCCTCTTCTCCCTCTCCCTCTCCCTCTCTCCTCCTCCTCCTCCTCCTCCTCCTCCTCCTCCTCCTCCTCCTCCTCCTCCTCCTTCTTCTTCTTCTTCTTCTTCTTCTTCTAATCTTTCCTATTCCCCAGCTCCTTGTCTTCTTCTGACTACAATCTTTTTTGCTTGTCTCTTATGATGATTTATAATTGTTTTATTTAGCATCCTGCTAGGATTTATCCTGGCTGCTTATTTAGTATCCTATGTTGTATCTTGTGATTAAGGATGATTGTGTTTTTACGGTGACTCTGATCACGATCGATCACCTGTTGCTTGTAGGTACCCGGAGAGTTTCTGCGCCGGAGACAAATTCCTCGTGTGTCCAATCACACTTGGCCAATAAGGAATTCTAATTCTCTTCTAGCCAATAATTGCCTAGAAAGGAGATGCAAAATTAATGCACAATGAATGCAGAGAAAGTGTAAGAAAAGGAAATGGCATATATATTTAGAAAGTAACGGAGATGTGAATGTTGTATAGGTTATGAAAATGAGTAACGATGAAATAAGGAGGTATCTTTATAAAACAATAGAATTCAAAATTAGGGAAAAATATCGATAACGGGAAGCTGTAAAGGTGTAACTGTGATTTTAATATTTTTTTTAAAAAAATTAAATAAAAATTATTACCCCAAAAATATTCTAATTCTATCACATCATCATCCCCTGGTCCTTCTTTCCATTAAATGAGGCAATCAGCTGGAGCGACACCAGGGGTCACCCAAGAGCAGCCTTGGATGTCTGGGGGGGGGGATCGTGGGGGACACCCCAAATCCCCCCCACCTTTTCCATTCCCGCTGCCCCACCAGGCACCGCTCCGGATTCCCCTGGACAGATCCTCACTTAGTCCCCAAGCCTCTGCTTCCCCCCACAAGTTGGTTTCTCCCCAACAACAACCCTGTGAGGTGGGAGAAGCTGAGAAAGGGGGAATATCCCCAAGTCTTGCAGTGACAGCTCACAGCTCACTCCACCCCCCCACCGGAGAGAAAGTCTCCACCAAAACTTACTCCCAAGTAACTCAAACTCAACAGCCTCATTGTTATTATTTGTTCAACCGATTTGCCACCTCTGAAGGCCAGACAGGAAGCAACGGATGGAAACTAATGGAGGAGAGAAGTCAACCTGGAATTAAGGAGAAGTTTTCTTTTGAAAAAAGTTTTTTTTTAATTTTTATTTCTCATACATACATTCACAAATACACAGTCTCAAAACTGTTATTAATAATACGTGTTATCTTTTAGCATTTATAACAGTTTTTCTCCCCCTAAAGTTAAAAATATAGTTGAGATTGTTTTTCTACCCTCCCGTAAACCAATCTTATTTTACAACAACCCTACTTTTTCTTCCTTCCTTCTCTCCCTCCTTCTTCTCTACTTTCTTCTTTCCTCCTTTCCTTTCCCTTCCCTCCTTCCCTTTCCTCTCCTCCCCTCCACTCCTCCCCTCTTTTTCCCTTTCCTTCCCTCTCTCCCACTCTTATTTCCCCTCCATTTCTTCCTCTCCTTTTCCCTTTCTTCTTTCCTTCTCCTTTCTCCTCTGCCTACCTTCCTTTCTCCTCTTCTCCCCATCCCCTCTTTCCATTGTTGTGTTTATATATTTTCCTCTTCCAGCTGGTGCATTTTCAGGATGGCGTTGCAGCAAACCCGGTTCTGTATTTACATAACAATCTTAAATTCCTCCTTCCACATTTTATTTTCCATTTTAATGGTTACACATGCATCATCCTCTAAATATATATTTGCATATTAATTCCTTTCTATTATTTATTAATTTATTAATTTATTAATTTATTAATTTATTAATTTATTAATTTATTAATTTATTAATTTATTAATTTATTAATTTATTAATTTATTAATTTATTAATTTATTAATTTATTAATTTATCAATTTATCAATTTATCAATTTCTCAATTAATTTCTCAATTAATTTCTCAATTAATTTATCAATTAATTTATCAATTAATTTATCAATTTATCAATTTATCAATTTATCAATTTATCAATTAATTTATTAATTTATTAATTTATTAATTTATTAATTTATTAATTTATTAATTTATTAATTTATTAATTTATTAATTTATCAATTTATTAATTTATTAATTTATTAATTTATTAATTTATCAATTTATTAATTTATTGATTTATTAATTTATTAATTTATTGATTTATTAAATCGATTTATAGGCCGCCCAATCCCGGAGGACTATTTTCCCCCCAAGGAGAGGTTTTCTGACAGTGAGAACCAATGGAACTCCTTGCCACGAGAAGTTGTAGGTGCTTCATCGCTGGAGGTTTTTAAGAAGAGACTGGACAGCCACGTGTCTGGAATGGTAGAGGGTTTCCTGCCTGAGCACGGGGTCGGTCTAGAAGACCTCCAAGGTCCCTTCCAACTCGGTTATTCTGTGGAGGAGCAGGTCTGAATTTTGCAGCCCCCCCACCCAGTAAATCCTCTGTCCTGCTGGGATAAAACGTGGAACATCCTCCCCCCTCCCCCCCCAGCAAAACTCAAGGCCATCTTGATTTGGAAATGCAGGCTACATTGGTTCAGCCAGAGGTGACAACTCACATCTGGTTCACAATCTTCTTTTTGTGATCCCAGAGCAATTAAAACCATTTAAAACAATCCTCAAGATTTTAGGAAGGACAGAAACGCAGCCAGAATGATCAGAAGTCCGGAAGGCTTCAGCCTCATGGCTTTAAAAGGGGGAAATAGCAGTAGACTTAGACTTAGGATCTCCTGCCTGAACAGGGGGCTGGACTTGAAGACCCCCAAGGTCCATTCTATTCTATTCTATTCTATTCTATTCTATTCTATTCTATTCTATTCTATTCTATTCTATTCTATTCTATTCTATTCTATTCTATTCTATTCTACTTCATTCTACTCTATTCTCTATTCTCTATTCTCTATTCTCTATTCTCTATTCTCTATTCTCTATTCTCTATTCTCTATTCTCTATTCTCTATTCTCTATTCTCTATTCTCTATTCTCTATTCTCTATTCTATTTTAAATTCTATTCTATTCTATTCTATTCTGTATTCTGTATTCTGTATTCTGTATTCTGTATTCTGTATTCTGTATTCTGTATTCTGTATTCTGTATTCTGTATTCTGTATTCTGTATTCTGTATTCTCTATTCTCTATTCTCTATTCTCTATTCTAAATTCTGTTCTCTATTTTTTATTCTCTATTCCATATTCTATTCTATTCTATTCTATTCTATTCTATTCTATTCTATTCTATTCTATTCTATTCTATTCTATTCTATTCTATTCTATTCCATTCCATTCCATTCCATTCCATTCCATTCCATTCCATTCCAACACCACAATTGGAAACACACGCCCCCCTGTGGTGCAAAACCGTATTGCAAAGAACAGATCAAAACGCAACCCAACAGGTTTAAGCAGGAAAGCAGGAAAGTGAACTTAGGTGGTGTTTCAAAATAGGCAGTTTTTTTTTAAAAAAATCTCAAAATAGAAAAAAAAAACCCTGAAAGGTTGATTTTGACGATGACCTTAATTGTTGATTCTAGAAACGGCTAGGATTTGCTAAATACGTAAAGTAAAAAGTTGAGATTGTAACTGTATTTTGTATTTTACTGCACCCAAAACAGTTGGAAGTTACTGCTTTATTTATTTCTCTCTTTTACTTGGTAATATTTCTTCCCTTCTTTCCTCTCATCTATTCCCCTATTATCTTCGTTTCTATTTGCATTGTGAATCTTAATAAATATTCTTTTTAAAACAGTTCTTTTCAAACACATCTTTTTTGTTATTGGAGACCAGGATGGATTTGTCCTTCCTTCCTTTCTTCTCTTCCCTTCCTCTCTCCCTTCCTCCTTTCTTTCTTTCTTTCTTTTCTCTCTCTCTCTCTCTCTTTCTTCCTTCCTTCCTTCCTTTCTTTCTCTTTCTTTCTTTCTTTTTTTCTTTCTTTCTTTCTTTCTTTCTTTCTTTTTCTTTCTTTCTTTCTTTCTTTCTTTCTTTCTTTCTTTCTTTCTTTCTTTCTCTTTCTCTTTCTTTCTTTCTTTCTCTCTCTCTCTCTCTTTCTCTCTTTCTCTCTTCTCTTTTCTTCCTTCCTTCCTCTCTCCCTCCCCCTCTCTCCCTCCTTGCTAGATAGTTTTATTAATACCGTGTCTCCCTGAAAATAAGACAGGACCTTATTTTCTTTTGACCCCCGAAATAAGCACTTGGCCTTATTTTTGGAGAGATCTTATTATTTTTGAGGTCCAGGAGGCATCGAGTGTGGTCACCTCATGGCTGCTGCTGTGTTGCAATATTTCCGAGGAGGGCTTATTTTTTTTCGGTTGGAAACACTGCGGTGCTTGTTCTATTGAGCTACTGCAGTGGTTCCCAAACTTGGCAACTTTAAGACTTGTGGACTTCAACTCCCAGAATTCTCCAGCCAGCCCAAACTTGGCAACTTTAAGACTTGTGGACTTCAACTCCCAGAATTCTGCTGGCTGGAGAATTCTGGGAGTTGAAGTCCACAAGTCTTAAAGTTGCCAAGTTTGGGAACCACTGAGCTACTGTACAGAAGTCGCAAAGCTGCCAAACTTGCATCCCACTTAGTAGAGGGGCTGAAAACTCAAACTTTTGGACAGAGTCAGACAAGGGATCTACTCGGTGGGAAAATGGCCTCCCCCTGTTGTATAAATAGAGGCATAGAGTGAAAAGCGTGTGAAGTATTAGCCCAGCTTTATAAGCCCTCCCACACCTGGAATCCGGCATCCAGTTTTGGTCGCCACATTACAAAAAAGATGTTGAGTCTTTGGGAAAAGTGCAGAGAAGAGCAACTAATGACGATTAAAAGGCCGGGAGACTAAAACACATGCAGAAAAGTTACAGGAATTGGGTTTGGTCAGAGAAAATAAAATGAGAACAATATTCCACTATTGAAGGGGCTGCCACAAAGAGGAAGGGGTCAGTTTATTTTCCAAAGCACCTGTAGGAAGGACAAGGAACAATGGATGGAAACTAATCAAGGAGAGGAGCAGCCTAGGGCTAAGGGGAAACTTCCTAATAGTGAGAACAATTGAGCCATGGAGTGGCTCGCCTTCAGATGTGGGTGTTTCATCACTGGAGGTTGCTAAGAAGGGACCTGACAGTCACTTGTCTGAAATGGTCTAACATCTCCTGCTCGAGCAGGGGGGTGGTCTAGAAGACCTCCAAGGCCCCTTCCAGTTCTATTCTGATTCTTCCTGCCAGCTCTGCAGAGCTCCAGCTGTGGAAAATCAGCTTTGGAGTAAATCATGCCAACCACTCACGTAGGAGCTCCCCCCATCGTCTAAATGGCTCGGGTCCAGAAGGAAGATTTTCTTCTGCCTTCCTCCGTACTCAGGAGCAAATAATCAATAATCAAATAATCACCAGCAATATCTGGACAAGCTGCCAAAATTACAACTCCTGGGAGCATCGTCCGCT
Organism: Thamnophis sirtalis; assembly: GCF_051295495.1. Lineage (NCBI taxonomy): Eukaryota > Metazoa > Chordata > Lepidosauria > Squamata > Natricidae > Thamnophis > Thamnophis sirtalis. The sequence continues at coordinate 183,474,943 of NW_028261381.1, read as the reverse complement.
TCTCCAAAGAAGCCAAACCAGAAATTTATTTAGTCATAAAATTTGCCACCTCTCTCGTATCCAGCGAGTCTGAGAGAACCACGGCACACAGCATTTATTCGCTCCCAACCTCGGCCCGAGATCAAAAATCAAAGCAAGGGATCGGTCTGGAAGGTTGTGGGACGGAGAATCACGAGGGAATCTTAGGATCGTAGCTAGACCGGGAAGTAAAATAAGAAAACATTGGGGGGGACACCATGGCAGGGTCTCCCCTCTGGTATTCTTGTCAGAAAATCTGAAAAGGAAAGAAAGGGGAAAAGAGAGGAAGGAGGGAAGGGATAGAAAGAGAAGGAGGGAAGACAGGAGGGGGAAGAGGAAGAGAGGAGCACGGCAGAGGAAAGGGAAGAAGGAAAGGGAAAGGAGAGGAGGAAGGAAGGAAATAGAGAAGGGGGGGAGGGCAAAAAGAAAGGGAAAATAGGGTGGCGATAACAAAAAATAGGTGTCAGGCCTGCAATTATATTCCTTTTAGAATTTCGGCCTGCCACACTTTCTCTTATTTCATTATGCTGTTTCATTAGTATAGTTGATGGGAGGGGGGAATAGACAGGAGTAGGATTGTGGAATGTATTGTTGTCATTCTTTACTAGAAGCCAAGGTCATCTTTTGTCTCCGCACTTTTACACCTGACCGGAAGAAGCTGGGTGTGGGGAATTCTGGGAGTTGAAGTCCACAAGTCTTAAAAGTTGCCAAGGTTGGAGACCCCTGGCTGGTACAGCATTCCAGGCGTTGAGCCCTCTGTTGCTGAAGTCGCATTTTCCGCAATCGAGTTTGGAGCGGTTGACCTTGAGTTTGTATCTACTGTGACCTCCTGTGTTGTTGTGCTTGAGGCTGAAGTATTCATTCTCCGGTAGGACGTTGCAGCCGATAATTTTATGGACTATGCTCAGGTCGGATCGAAGATGGTGAAAAAGTTCTAAGTGGTCCAAATTTCAAAATTTCAGGTCTGGTGGCGTAAGGGATTCTGTTGCGAGCAGAGGAGTGGAGGACTCATCCCGTGAAATACCTCTGGACCTAGCTCCGGATTGTCAGAAAATGTCAAGGCTGCATCCATGCTGTCACCAGCATTTGGAGACTTTCCCCCTTTCCTCTCGAGGGCCTGAAAGAGGCGAATTGCACCCATGCCCAGCCTCCTTTCCCTGGCATTGCCCAACTGCCTAGGAATGCCCGGGAAGGGAAAAAGCCGAGCTGAGCTCATCCTGACCACAGATTCCCTTTGGCCTTTGCAGGCGAGGAGCACCACAATAAAACCACTTTTCTCTCTTCGAGCCGGGATGTCCTGCCAGGAAAGAGCAGCATTTGAGGAATGGAAAATAAATGAAATAAAGACTCCGACCTTCGTGAAAAGCCCTTTCTTTGCAGGGGATGACAATCCTGGCATTCATCCTTCCGCCCCCTCATTGACGAGAGCTTTCATCCCCTTCCTTCCCGTGGCCCCCCCTCTCCCCCGTTTTGCTCACTTTCTGTGAAGTGGCTTCGCTTAAACACGTTGCCAAAAAACGCTTCCCTGCTCAGCTGAAGCGGAGACGGCTTGAATGGCTGAAATAAAAGCCACGGTTTCTTCTCTCCGTTGGTTTTATTTGGAGTTTTTGGCCTGCGTTTTCTCCCATTGAAACCTCTTTCCTAGAGGGGAGGAATGGGAAGAAGAGGGGAAGGGTAAAGGGGAGGAAGGGGAAGGAGAGAAGGGAAAGGAGAGGAGGAAGGAAGGAAGGAGAGAAGAGAGAGAAGAAAGGGGGGGTAGGAAGGAGGGAGGGAAGGAGGGAGGGAAGCAAGGAGGGAAGGAAGGAGAGAAGGAGAGAAGAAAGGAGGGAAGGAAGGAGAGAAGAAAGGAGGGAAGGAAGGAGGGAAGGAAGGAGGGAATGTAGGAGAGAAGGAAGGGGGGAAGGAAGGAGAGAAGGAGAAAAGAAAGGAGGGAAGGAAGGAGGGAAGGAAGGAGGGAAGGAAAGAGGGAGGGAGGGAAGAAGAAGTAGGACCGTTGTAAGATAAGATGGATCTATGGGATGTTAAAAAAGCAATCTTCAAGTATATTGTCAACTGTAGGGAAAAATTGTTATAAATACATATTATTAATAACAGTTATGAGATCATATAATTGTGAATGTATATATGAAATTGATAAAATAAAATAAATTAATTTTTTAAAAATAAAATAAAATAAATGATTTTGAAGCCTAAAAAAAAAGAAAAAAAAAAGAAACCTCTTTCCTTTTAAAATCAGATTTGGGGCTTCGAGTTTGGCGCCTGGGGTTGGTCTGTGAACATTCAGTTTTGGTCGCCCCAAAGGTGCTTTTTTTCCAGGAGGCAACTGAACTTGTTTTGATTTTTCTTTGAAGACTTCTCACTTCTCACCCAAGAAGCTTCTTCAGCTCTCACAGGATGGTGGGGATTTATATCTTATAAAGGACTGATGTTCCTTGCAGACAGCTGGTCATTCGCATCCTTTCTTGAGGGTCGTTGAGGCCACTTGGAGGTTCCTCTGCGTCCTCAGGGTCACCCGAGTGGGGCTCCCTGGACTGAGAATCTCTGCAGACATTTAGTTTTGGTGCTTCAGAAAATTAAGTCGCAGCTATTCAAACAATCTGGCATTCCGGCTCAGATATTTCAGACGAACAGAGTTGGAAGGGACCTTGTAGGTCATCTAGTCCAACCCCCCACCCCCAAGCAGGAGACCCTACACCATTTCTGACAAATGGCAGTCCAGTCTTTTCTTGAAAGCCTCCAGGGATGAAGCACCCACAATTTCCGAAAGCAACTTCTGTTCCACTGGTTGATTGTTTTCCCTGTCAGAAAATTCCTCCTTATTTCTAGGTTGAATCTCTCCTTGTTGAGTTTCCATCCATTATTCCTTTTGTGGCCTTTGTCTGCCTTGGAAAACAGATTGACAGCCCCCCCTCCATCTCTGTGTCAGGCCCTCAAGTATTGGAAGACTGCTATCGTGTTTCCCCCGGTCCTTCTCTTCCCTAGACTAGCCATGCCCAGTTCCTGCAACCGTTCTTCATATGTTTTAGCCTCCAGTCCCCTCATCATCCTGGTTGCTCTTCTCTGCACTCTTTCTAGAGTCTCCACATCTGTTTTACATCGTGGTGACCAAAACTGGATGCCGGGTTCTAGGTGTGGTCTTACTAAGGCTTTATAGCATGATTGTCAGGGTTCCAAATAGCATCCAAAAGTAAATCAGAGTCTGAGGCAAAGGATTCCTCAAAGTTCCCATTGATGAAGAGAGCCGTGTTGGCCCATCTGGGAAAACCCGAATCTGAAAGCTTCCCGGTTTTCCCCACCCAATTGAAAATTCAAGATCTTGCCCCCACCCACCCACAAATCCATCCCATGGTCCCATCTCCCATTGCCATGTTGGGAGCTTCCACCCATCCATTCCGGTCAGGTGCAGAGGTGCAGAGACAAAGGATGATGACCTTGGCTTTCTAGAAAGAATGTTGTTATGGCTACCTAGCATCTAACTCCTTACAATCCCTCCTCCTGTTTTCCCACCATAGAAAATGAATAGGAGAAAGTGTGGCAGGTCTGAAGTCCAAAGGAAAGATGGCTTGCAGACCTGACAGGCAGCCTCCCCTCAGAAGTTAAGCGTGAATAATGCAGGGGGTTAATATTTACGAACTAAACCCTGGCCCCCCGCCTGGAGGGGACCTTTTGGCTTATCTGAAAACTTGAAATCATGAAATTGCTTCACTAATTTATTAGCTTTCACATTCTAACTCTTCACCCACATAGCCTCAAGAAAAGGGTACCCCTACTGTTGTGACTCAGCAGAAGCTTGCTGTGAGTTGCGTCGGGATGCAGGAATAATGAGCATCTGTTGCTCGTTAGGGTCGTCTTCTGCAGATAAAAGACTGATGGTGCCACGCCTTAGTTGCAGAAGTCAACATTCGTGGTTCGTCGTTCATCGGTTGTGGTTTGTTGTTCGTGAAAGGCACTTGGATAAGTGATTTGCTTTCTGTAAACCTGATTCAAAGAGGCACTTGGATAAGTGATTTGCTTTCTGTAAACCTGGTTTGCTGTAAGAGCTTTTAGTTTTTGCATTTACTTTTTGCCAGAGACTTTATCTATGTTTATTTTTGGGCTCGCAGCCAGCTTGAGCCAGGACTGATAAAGATATTTCCTTTGAAGTTCTGTCTGACTGTCATTTGTGAAGGAGCGAAGAGGGGTGGGTGGGTCAGAACACCCTACCAATGCACTAAATATTGCAAATAACCTCTATATAGTCTGGAATATAATATATTTTTTTCACTTCATCATGTGTTTCTCCCTGTATCACCACAGGAGGAGGGAGTGGTGGAGTCTGTGGTTTTAGATTAGACCCAATCACAGGTTTCAGTTAACTACAATGAAAGGCTGGGTGAATTTTCCCTAGGATTCTAGGCAGACTGAGCTGAACTGTAAGTGGTGATGGATTCAGAAACTGTCATAGTGTCAGGCCTGCAGTCATATTCCTTCTTAGGATCTTTGGCCTGCCACACTCTCTCTTATTTCACTATGCTGTTTCATTAGTGTAGAAATTGGGAGGGGGGAATAGAAAGGAGTAGGATTGTGGAATGTGTTGTTGTCATTCCTTTCTAGAAGCCCAAGGTCATCTTTTGTCTCCGCACGTCTGCACCTGACCGGAATCAGCTGGGTGGAGATGCCAGCGTGGCCGAAGAAGATTGGCCCATGTGATGGATTTATGGGTGTGGGGGATAAGATCATGAACTTTCAACTGGGTGGAATCCCAGGACGCTTTTAGATTTGGGATTCCACAGTTTGTTGCCAACATGTCTGTCTTATTAAATTGGAACTTTAAGGATAGCTCTGCCTTGGACTCTGATTTAATTCTGCATGATATTTGGAATGCTGACATTATAGCAATAGCAATAGCAGTTAGACTTATATACCGCTTCATAGGGCTTTCAGCCCTCTCTAAGCGGTTTACAGAGTCAGCGTATTGCCCCCAACAACAATCCGGGTCCTCATTTTACCCACCTCGGAAGGATGGAAGGCTGAGTCAACCCTGAGCCGGTGAGATTTGAACAGCCGAACTGCAGAACTGCAGTCAGCTGAAGTAGCCTGCAGTGCTGCATTTAACCACTGCGCCACCTCGGCTCTTTTACATTATCCCAAATCTCCTTTTAAAATAAATCACCAGCACCCCGGAAAGGGGGCTGGTGAGGGTGTGTGTGCTGATTTCCCAACGCTGACCGGGTCAGCGTAAAATATCAGCAAACAATTAAGAGAAAGCTTTTCGAGATAAGAAGCTGAGATGAGACGCTTCTCTACATCTCTCCCAAGCAGCAAAGGAATTTGTGGGAGAGGACATTTTCAGATAAATAGCGTCTGGGAAGATGCAGCCGAAGGGGACTGGGAAAACTAATTCACCACACGGCTGGAGAATGAAAGTCCCAGATCGACTTGAGCAGCTAAATGTGAGTGATGCTCCCCCTCTTCACTAGTGAAAGCTACAATGGACTGGAGGACTGAAGTGGAGATAATTACTCCTTCCAAACAGCGGTACATGAAATGACCCATTACCTGCAACTGAGTTGAAGGCAGATTCCCTATCAAAATGGGAAGTCCAACCCAGCCAGCAAGAAGGGATTTGGCCAGCATCTTTCACTTGCCAGCCACCGGGAATTGGGCTGCAGCTTGTGAATCAAGCACCACCAAATTGGGCTTTCTTCCCAGAGTATGGATGGAAAAGATGCCAGTGGGCACCTGCTTGGCCATCAACATGGGAAAATCCTCCAAGCCAGCAGAGGGGGCCTTGGCCCATAGCCCCCCCCCCTAACCAGCCATCGTTGGTTGAACTGCAACCTGTGAATCAGGCAACTCCAGGATGGGTCTTAACCCCAGGTCACATGTTTGTCTTATTAAATTGGAACTTTAAGGATCGCTCTGCCTTGGACTCTGATTTAATTCTGCATGATATTTGGAACGCTGACACATAGCAGAGTATCCAAAATGTCTGTCTTCCTCTGCAAGAACATCCCAGCCAGGGTGGAATCTCATATATCTGGATGGTTCCTGATACTGCCTGGTGGTACAATTAGGTGAGTTCATAGATATTCGAGGTAAATAGTTATTGAGGGGCTGCAGTGTGCTGCACACAGCCTCTTCGTGACCTTTATATGACCTCTATTTCTACACAGTGGGTTAATTATTTTTACTATTGGGAAGGGACCTAACGCGCTCTACATGGGGCTGCCCCTGAAAAGTGTTCGGAGACTACAACTAGTCCAGAATGCAGCCGCGCGAGCGATATTGGGTGTACCAAGGTACACCCACATCACACCTATCCTCCACGAGCTGCACTGGCTTCCCATTGGTCTCCGGGCACAATTCAAGGTGCTGGTCATTACCTTTAAAGCCCTACATGGCCTAGGACCCAGATATCTGCGAGACCGTCTTCTGCTACATATCTCCCAACGACCAATAAAATCGCACAGGGTGGGCCTTCTCTGGGTGCCATCAGCCAGACAATGTTGGCTGGTGACCACCCGAGGGAGGGCCTTCTCTGTAGCCGCTCTGACCCTCTGGAATAAACTGCCCCCAGAGATCCGGACCCTACCCACACTCATGGCCTTCCGAAAGGCTATTAAGACCTGGCTATTCCAGCAGGCCCCGGGCTGTTGACCTCATGACTGAGGTCCAGCCCCGATTAGACTGGGTGTATGTTGTGGCTTTTTAAACCTATGTTTCTATGTTTTTAACTTTTTATTTTTTAAATGTATTGTTGTAAGCCGCCCGGAGTCCTTCGGGATTGGGCGGCCTATAAATTCATTAAACCACTAAACCTCTAAAAACATTGGCCCTAATTTCTTGCTAGGCATTCTTAACCGTATATATTTGGTAGATAAAAAAAACATTATCCCCCACACCGGAGGGAGGTTGGAGCAAGCGATACTTGTCAGCTTGTTTCTCGCACTCTTCTGCTGCTTCCGCCAGAGCTTTTATTGTATTCTTCCACCCCTTTTTAAGAGCGTCCATCCATTCAATGGAAGAGGGGGGGGGGTTCTCTGGGAAGTCCAGGCATGGGAACAAATTCCACTGCCACTGGTAACTTGAAAAGGAGTTAATCCAGTGCTGCTGTGGGCAGTGTCGTTTTATGCGACTTTGGCAAATGGTGCCAAATCCAACCAGTTGTCTTGTTGGTAATCCACATAACGGGTGTATTGCTCCAACATCACATTGGTTTTTTCTGCTGCTCCATTTGTGCTCGGGTGAAACGCCGAGGTAAGTCCTTCTGTAGACCCAATGGACCTCGGGAACTCTCTCCAGAACTTGGTGGTGAACTGAACTCCGCGGTTTGAGACGATCCTCCTGGGTACTCCGTGCAGGCAGTAAATGTGTTTGATAAACATTTGCGGATGGTAGTCCTGAGCAAGCGATGAAATGGGCTTGCTTGGAAAATAAGTGAATGACTGTCCTAATCACTTTATTACTGCCTCTGTCAGGGTTAGGCTCTACGATGAAGTCCATTGCGATCTCTTCCCATGGTCAGCTCAGGTTGGCCACCCATTGCAGTAATCCAGGAGGGTTGCCTGGCCGTATTTTCATGGTTGCGCAAGTGGCGCGGCTTTAAATTTAACATTTGTCAATTCATATCATTTCCCCACCTGCATATTTACATTTTCATATTTTCTTATTTCCTCTCCCCCTGATTTAATAATGTGTCATCTGAGTTATTTGTTCTATACTCTGTTCCTTTCTCTTTCTATTTGTATCTTTTTTCAAGCCAATAATAAAATCACCCCAATGTCCTGTAGTACACTGATTCCTCTTTGTCCTTTATTCTCGATGTCAACCTGTTCATTTCTCCACAGTCTAATATCTCCTTTATTACCTTCCCTTCCGATGGGATTTTGTCTGTTTTCCAATTCTGTGCAAATACAATTCTAGCTGCTGTTATTATTTGTACAATCAAATATGAATCTTCTTTACTATATTTCTCTGGTAGAATATCCAATAAGAATATCTCTGGCTTAAACTCTACATTTTCATTTATCATCTATCATTTTCTCTAACCAGGTTTGTATTTTAACCCAATAGCTTTTTGCAACCCTACATGTCCACCACATATGATAACATGTTCCTGGCAATTGGTGACATTTCCAACATTTAGCTGATTTATCCTTAAACATTTTTGCTAATCATGTGCCATCTATAAAATGTTTTATATAAATTCTCTTTGTATGCTGTCGCCATTGTCAATTTATAGTTCCTTTCCCACAGTTGTTGCCATTTTTCTAGTTCAATTGTATATCCAAAGTTTTTTGCCCATCTTATCATTGTTTCTTTAACCTCTTCTTCTTCCAAATTTATTCTAAGTAAATAACTATACAATTTTTAATCATTTTTTCATCCGTTTCCATGAAGGATCTCTTGATGCAGCCTAGAACTGTGTTGGCTCTTTTGACAGCTGCTGCACATGGCTGGCTCCTATTTCAATGGTTGTCCACTAGGACTCCAAGATCCCCTTCACAGTTACTACTGTTGAGCAAGGTGCCAGGATTTTGCAGGATCTCTGTTCTCAGTGTTTTCTTAGTAAATCTTACGTGTACCTCTGTGGGTAATTTATTTATTATAGCATATCTTGTATGGACCCTGTCAATCCCACTTAACATCTTTTCCTTAGATTCTCCCAGTCCGTCTGCCGATATGTGATTTTTTTCTGCTAAATTCTCTTCCGTTTCCTCTTCGATATTTTGGGATCCTAAATAAAAATCTGCCTTGTCTATTTCCCACGGAAATTTTAGTATTTTGTGGGTTTCTTTGTAGTTCTATTTCCAGTCCCCTGTGTTCCTCCTCTATCTTCTTTCGTATTTGTCTGTTTTGTTTATTTCTTTTTCAGTTTCAGTTTAATAAAATTTGTATGCCGCCCACTCCCATTGGGACTCTGGGCGGCTCACAAGCAAGATAAAAGCATTTAAAAAATTTAAGAAAAGATACAATTATTAAAATAATACACCATCCATTCAGTCTAAGTGGGTCTGGATATAATCAACAGCCCCAGGCCTGCCGGAACAGCCAGGTCTTGGTCAGTTTATGGAAGGCCGGGAGAGTGGTAAGGGTCCGGATCTCTATGGGTAGATCATTCCACAGGGCCGGTGCAGCTACAGAGAAGGCCCTCCCTCAGGGGGGCCGCCAGCCGGCATTGTCTGGTTGACGGGAACCGGAGGAGGCCCAACCTGTGCGATCTTATTGGTCATTGGGAGGTGAATGGCAGGAGGCGGTCTCTCAGGTAGCCAGGTCCAATACCATGTAGGGCTTTAAAAGTAACGACTAGCACCTTGAAGCGCGTCTGGAGACCAATGGGGAGGCAGTGCAGCTCGCGGAGGATAGGGGTAACATGGGTGTATCTAGGTACACCCCTTATCGCTCACGCGGCTACATTCTGGACCAACTGTAGTCTTCGAAAACTCTTCAGGGGCAGCCCCATGTAGAGCGCGTTACAGTAATCCAGTCTTGAGGTGACGAGGGCATGAGTGACCATTCGAAGTGCCTCCCGGTCCAGGTAGGGCCGCAACTGGTGCACCAGGTGAACCTGGGCAAAGGCCCTCCTGGTCACAGCTGACAGATGGTGTTCTAACGTCAGCTGTGGATCCAGGAGGACACCCAAATTACGGGCCCTCTCCGAGGGGTGTATAATTTCACCCCCCAGGCTAAGAGGTGGAATATCTGGACCATCCTTGGGAGGCAGCATCAATAGCCACTCGGTCTTGTCTGGATTGAGTGCAAGCTTGTTCACTCCCATCCAGACTCTGACAGCGTCCAGGCACTGGCACATCACTTCAACTGCTTCGCTGAGTTGGCATGGGGCGGACAGATACAATTGAGTATCGTCCGCATATTGATGATATTTGAACCCGTGCCGGCATATGATCTCACCCATTGGCTTCGTGTAGATATTAAATAGGAGGGGGGACAGGACCTAACCCTGCGGCACCCCATATTTGAGGGGCCTAGGGGTCGATCTCTGTCCCCCAACCAACACCGACTGCGACCTGTCCGAGAGGTATTTTCATTTCATTTCATTTCCCTTTATTTGTATGCCTCCCTTTTCCCTGGGGGGACTCAGAGCGGCTCACAGTTCAAAAAAAGGGGGGGGGGGTGAAGGACAAACAATTTTCCAACATGAAGACAATACAACATATTAAAAAGAAAACACAACAGTCACACAATTCCAGTGGGGTAAGAATCTTAACCCCAGGCCAGCCGGGACAGCCAGATCTTTAGAGCGGCGCGGAAGGTCTGGAGGGTGGTGAGGGTCCGGATCTCCACGGGGAGTTCGTTCCAGAGGGTCGGAGCAGCCACCGAGAAGGCTCTCCTCCGGGTAGTTGCCAGTCTACACTGGCTGGATGATGGAATTCAGAGGAGGCCTAATCTATGCGATCGTATCGGTCTAGTGGAGGTAATTGGCAGTAGGCGATCTCTCAAGTACCCAGGTCCAGTACCATGAAGGGCTTTGTAGGTGATAAGTAGCACCTTGAAGCGCACCCGGAGACCAACAGGCAGCCAGTGCAGCTCGCGGAGGATAGGTGTTACGTGGGTGAAGCGAGGTGCACCCACGATCGCTCGCGCGGCCGCATTCTGGACTAGCTGAAGTCGCCGAATGCTCTTCAAGGGCAGCCCCATGCAGAGCACATTGCAGTATTCCAGCCTAGAGGTCACAAGGGCACGAGTGACTGTTGTGAGGGCCTCCCGGTTCAGGTAGGGACGCAACTGGTACACCAGGCGAACCTGGGCAAATGCCCCCCTGGTCACAGCTGACAAATGATGTTCGAAGGTCAGCTGTGGATCCAGGAGGACTCCCAAGTTGTGAACCCTGTCTGAGGGGCATACAGTTTGACCCCCCAGCCTGAGAGATGGAACACTTGGCCAATTCGTGGGAGGGAAACACAACAGCCACTCGGTCTTTTCTGGATTGAGCACAAGCTTGTTGACCCCCATCCAGTCTTTAACAGCCTCAAGACCCTGGCTCATCACATCCATCGCTTCGTTGAGTTGGCACGGGGTGGACAGATACAACTGAGTATCGTCCGCATACTGGTGGTATTTTATCCCGTGCCGTCGAATGATCTCACCCAGCGGTTTCATGTAGATGTTGAAAAGAAGGGGGGACAGGACCGAACCCTGCGGCACCCCATACGTTAGGGGCCTAGGGGTCGATCTCTGCCTCCCAACTAACACCGACTGCGACCTGTCCGAGAGGTAAGAGGAGAACCACTGTAAAACAGTGCCTCCCACCCCCACCTCCCGCAGTCGTCGCAGAAGGATACCATGGTCGATGGTATCGAAAGCCACCGAGAGGTCAAGGAGCACCAGGATGGAGGCATGGCCTCTATCCCTGGCTCTCCAGAGATCATCGGTCAACGCGACCAAAGCGGTTTCTGCGCTGCAGCCAGGTCTGAAGCCTGACTGGAAAGGATCGAGATAACTGGCTTCCTCCAAGGATCGCTGGAGCTGAAAGGCCACCACCTTCTCAACAACCTTCCCCACAAAGGGGAGGTTGGAGACCGGACGATAGTTATTTAAAACAGCTGGATCCAAGGATGGTTTCTTCAGGAGGGGTCTCACCACCGCCGCCTTTAAAGCGGGGGGAAAGACCCCCTCCCGTAGAGAGGCGGTAACAACCGCCTGGATCCAGCCTCGTGTCACTTCTCTGCTGTTTACAACCAGCCAGGAGGGGCACGGGTCCAGCACACATGTGGAGGCTCCCACAGCTCTCATTGCCTTGTCCACATCCTCAGGGGTAACAGCTTGAAACTCAACCCAGCGATGGCTTACCAGATTATCCCTTAGTGCCTCGGCTGGTTCTGCAGAATTGGAGTCCAGGTCCGCCCGGAACTGAGCAACCTTGTCTGCGAGGAATTGGACGTAATCCTCAGCCCTGCCCAGCAGCGGATCGCCCGTGTCCCTCCTATTTAGGAGGGAATGGGTTATCCTAAACAGGGCGGCTGGGCACGACTCAGCAGACGCAACCAGAGAGGCAATATGTGTTCTCTTAGCCGTCTTAATTGCTCGAATGTACTCTCTGGTGCAGGTTGTTAAACGTGCTCGGTTCGGTTCGGATTTACTGGACCTCCATAAGTGCTCTAGGCGTCTCCTTTGGCGCTTCCTCTCCCGGAGTTCCTCAGTAAACCAAGGAGCCCTCCGGGATCCACTGCCTCGGAGCGGCCGTAGTGGCGCAATCCGGTTGAGAGATTCCAGGCAGCAACCAAAGTCTCCGCCGGACTGCGGGCGAGAGTATCAGGAATAACCCCAAGCTCCGTCTGGAACCCCAAAGGGTCCATAAGTCGCCTGGGGCGGAACCACCTGGTCGGCTCCTCCTCCCTACAGTGGGGGTTTGGTCTCCGAAAGTCAAGCCTCAATAGGTAGTGGTCTGACCATGACAGGGGCAAGATCTCACTACCCCTCAGACCAAGGTCACAATTCCACTGCTCTGAGAGGAATACGAGGTCAAGAGTGTGACCCGCTGAGTGGGTCGGTCCTCGGATTACTTGGGTCAAGCCCATGGTTGTCATGGAAGCCATGAACTCCTGCGCTCCGTCAGAGTGATCACCGAGCGAAGGCAGATTGAAATCCCCCAGAACCATAAGTCTGGGGAACTCAACTGCCAGCTTGGCTATCGACTTGAGGAGCGAGGGGAGGGCTGCTGCAACGCAGTTAGGAGGCAGGTACGTTAGCAGCACACCCACTTGACCCTTGAGGTCCAACTTCACCAGCAGGGACTCACACCCGACAAGCTCCGGAGCAGGGATCCTACGAGGTGCTAGAGACTCTCGGATAACAATGGCCACACCCCCACCCCTTCTCTGAGCTCTCGGCTGATGGAGCACCTGAAAACCCTCTGGGCACATTTCAACGAGGGGGACTCCTCCCTCCGGGCCCAGCCAGGTCTCAGTAATACATGCCAGGTCTGCCCTCTCGTCTAAAATTAAGTCCCGAACGAGAGGAGCTTTATGAACTACAGACCTGGCATTTAGCGCCAGCAGCCTGAGGCCAGGGTCCTGATTACTCACACCACCTGGCCTTGGAGTGGGACTCATAGGGCCGGAAGGAGGGATCTCTGTGATGTAGCGAGCCCTCCTTCCCCGGTAATGGCCTGCCCTAAAGTCCCCGCCATATCTGCCCCTCCCTGTTAAGACCGTAATGCTCCGGCCCACTCCCGTGTCCGTGGTCCCCCTACCCATCCCCATAACCCCCGCATGCTCCGGCAGGCCCTTCGAAACAAACATTCTGAGGCTGGGATTGACCCAGGCCCCACCCTAATACTTCTGCAGAGCACTCAGTATAGAGGGTGCCTGGCTAAGGCCCCAGCCTACTCAAACATACACAGTCACAGCACCATTCACTCCCCACTAACAATAAAAAAAAACACAAAGAGAATACAGCAATGATAAGGATTAAAAGTGGGCACAAGCAACAACAGTCACATCATTCACACCTCGCTCATAAAATACTCATTAAAAACTTAAAAATTACAGAGCACTGCGATAGTGCGCTATCGAACAATGGTGTAAGAATGAAGAGAGAGCTGCTCCGCTCTTCTCCCTCTTCTATGTCCCAGAGAAAAGTCCACGGCTGGAAGACCAGAAGCCAATGATGTACAAGGCAGTCGCACGTGGAGAGGGGCAAGGCAAAAATGCCTGATGTTTATAGATAGAAGCCGTTCAGTCTTACTCCCCTTAAAGTCCCAAAGGTGATCAGCGGACCACGTGGAAGGAAGTCTCTTTCCTGAAATTATATAAGGTCCATAATCCGGTGGGCCAAGGTCTGAAGCTGGCCCCAGCTGCTCAAGAAGGAGGGGGAGAGAGCACCGATTTTCTTGATACCAAGTCCTTGCCCCTACAGCTGCCAGATCAAAGAGCTCCATGGCCGAGCAGCAACAGCCAGAGTGGCAGGGGGTGTGAGTGGTGGGAGCAGTTCAGGGAGGCAGCGTTGTCTGGGAAGGCAAGCCGAGAAACAGTCATAGATGGTTGCAGTACTAGTAGTGGCCACAGGGATCACAAGCCAAGATTGTAAAAGCCGGTCTGAGGTAGCAATAGTTAGGTGGTAATTAAAGCAATAGTTAGATGGTAATTAAAATCAGAAACCGTGATGGAGAAGGGGGGGGCGCACCAGGATCATCCATGGCAACGATGAAAAAGCCAGTCACATGGATCCATAGTGCAGAGTGGTAAATTCCCAATCCTGCCCACAGCCCTCAGAGTACTACCCCCAAGCACGGTGTCCCTTCGCGGCCAAACTCAGTCCAAGCACAGTCCAAGCAAAGTCCAAGCAGAAGGGGTCTCAAACCGCCCTCATGCCGCCCCCGTTCGCCTGGGGGGGGGAAGGCCGTCCCCGATAGCTACCAGACGCTCATGCCACCCGTGCTGTTGAAGGGGAGGGGGAGGGGGAGCTGCTCATATGTTTCTTCCTCACCGACTCCCAGGTCTCAAAGCAACCCACAGCAGTTCTTCGGCTTAAAAAGCTTACTCGAGCCATCCTTATCGTCTCTGTGGGGGGGCTTTCTTTGATGACCACCGTTCCCGGATCCTCTCCAGTTCTTCTCGCCCAGGCTTAGCTCCTTGGGTGCTAGATGCCACTGCCGCCACTACCAAGCTCAAAAAAGCCGCCCTACAGCTGATCTAAAAACCGCTCTACAGCTGATCTTCAGAGCCGTCGCGCCGCAAACTAGCATAAGGAGGGAAGATTCGGCGCGTTCCAGGTGCCTGGGGAGCGTTTACACAACCCCCCTCCAGCCGAATTACACCCCTGGGCCGCCTGTTCGATCACCTCCACGGAGGACTTCTCCCTTTGGGTTTCCAGGGGCTCCGTCCCTCTCAATTCTGCTCCTCTCTTTTTCGCAAAACTCGAGCGTTACGCTCGAGCAGCCATCTTCCGCCTTGCACATGCGCATTCGCATGTGCGTAGAGATGGCAGGGCCTCCCTTTAGGCTTAAGGAGAAGCCTAAAGGGAGGCCGCTGAGAGGTCAAGAAGCACTAGGATAGAGGATTGACCCCCTATCCCTGGCCCGCCAGAGATCATCGATCAGCGCGACCAAAGCAGTTTCGGTGCCGTAACCAGGCCTGAAACCCGACTGAAAGGGATCCAGATAATCTGTTTCATCCAAGGTCCGTCGGAGTTGAAAGGCCACCACCTTCTCAACAACCTTCCCTACGAAAGGGAGGTTGGAGACTGGACGATAGTTGTTCAAGATGGCTGGATCCAGGGAAGGTTTCTTCAGGAGGGGTCTCACCACCCCATCCTTTAGAGGGTACGGGAAGGATCCCTCCTGGAGAGAGGTGTTAACAATCCTCTGGAGCCAGCCATGTGTCACCTCCCTGCTGGTCGAGACCAGCCAGGAGGGACACGGGTCCAGTAAACAGGTGGAGGCACTCACCGCTCCCATGGCCTTGTCCACTTCCTCAGGAGCGACAAGTTGAAACTCGCTCCACAAAATCCGATCAAGACCTTCGCCCTGGCATCTCGGCTAGTACCGTCCAAGTGGAGTCCAGGTCCGTCCGAATCCGAGCGATTCTCTTCCGTTTCCTCTTTGATATTTTGGGATCTTAAATAGAAATCTGCCTTGTCTGTTTCCCACGGAATATTTATTTTTTTCTTGTTTTTTTTCCCCGTTGTTGTCAGTCTATAATCCATCTCCTCCATTTTCTTCTCTGTTATTTCCAACTTTCCTTCCACTTTCTCCAATCTCTGCTCATTTTTTCCCCATTATCTCTTTAACCTCTTTCAGGCCTTTATCCACTTTGTCCATTCTTTCTTTGAGGTTCTTCACGCATAGCCGGTAGCTTACTCTTTAACTCCACACTAGCTTTATCTTGTTGTGTTGTTGTATTTGATGGGGTTTTTTTTGTGCTGTAGGGCTGGAGGTTATTGCTGTTGACGAGGAATATGCTGTTATCTTCTTCATCTTGTTGATTTATTTTTATAATCCAAATATCAAAAAAAAAAGGAGAAGAGAAAAGAAAAAAAGAAGAAGAAAAAAACCCAAGTTTTGCAAGTCGCCTCTCCAAGTCTGGTGGTCAAGCTTCAGATTCTTGTTACCTTAATCCAGTGGTTCCTAAACTTGGCAACTTTAAGACTTGTGGACTTCAACTCCCAGAATTCTCCAGCCAGCAGAGCTGGGCATCCATTTGTCTCAAGTAGTGTAAGGTTTACTGTCTAGGCAGGGGGCTGGACTAGAAGACCTCCAAGGTCCCTTCCCAACGCTGTTATTCTGAATCTATACCTTAAATTCCCTTGCTCTAAGCCAGTGGTTCCCAAACTTGGCAACTTTAAGACTTGTGGACTTCAACTCCCAGAATTCCCCCAGACGGAAATCTTGGCGACTTTAAGACTTGTGAACTACAACTCCCAGAATTGGCTGGAGAATTAAAGTTGCCAAGTTTGGGAACCACTGGCTTAGAGCAAGGGAATTTAAGGTATAGATTCAGAATAACAGCGTTGGGAAGGGACCTTGGAGGTCTTCTAGTCCAGCCCCCTGCCTAGACAGTAAACCTTACACGACTTGAGACAAATGGATGCCCAGCTCTGCTGGCTGGAGAATTCTGGGAGTTGAAGTCCACAAGTCTTAAAGTTGCCAAGTTTGGGAACCACTGCCTTAATCTAATTGTAGTAGTAAAGTAAAAAGAAACAAGAAAACAAATGGGCCAAAATTCAAACAAAAAGGGCAAAGGAAAAAAAAAAGTAAAAAGTTGACCACAATTGTAAAATAAAAATCTTTCTTTAGTCTCTGTTATTTCCGCCAAACTTCAGGTCCTTGTTACCCTAATCCAATTGCAGTGGAGGGTTTGAAAGACAAAAACAAAACAAAATAAAAGTTTTTACAAAAACCAAATTCCAACAGAGGGGGCATAGAGAGAGAGAAAAAATAGTAAAGAATTGACCACAGTTGTAAAGTAAAAAAAAACACCTTTAATCCCCCTTATTCCCTCCAACTCTTGCCATAGGAGAGAAAAGGAAAGAGAAAAAGAGAAAAAACCCCAGTAAATACCCACGAAGTAGAAAGTTACAGGGTAAAATAAAACGTTGATTTAAAAAAGGGAACCAGGTACAGATCCATGTAAAGAAAATGACTTCCGTTCTTAATATAAGCAAAAGCTCCACAGTCCCAAACAGTTCCAAAACAATTCCAGCGCTCCAAGTTATAATCAGAAAAACGAAAGTGGCAAAGATGAATCCACGGTTCCACCACAAATGTGCGAACAACAAAAGCGCGCCGACAGAAGCGCGCTGTAACGTAACCCTAACCCTAAACCTAACCCTTAACCTAACCCTAACCCTAAACCTTACCTTAACTTAAATTGCGCTTCTGTCGGCGCACTGTTGTCGGCGCGCTGTTGTCGGTGTGCTTTTGACATCGCGGTTTTAGCGGCGCAGTTTTGTCGGCGCGCTTATGACGTTCGCGCTTTTGTCGGGTCACAGAATCCACAGCTGTTGTTCTGTCTTATGTGGCGGTTTTTAATCACCATGTGCATTGTTCAAGGTCATTCAAGTATTTTCTTTATTGTTGCCACTAGATGGCACTGTTGTGACTGAAAAGAGTAGTTAGGGAAAAAAAATCAAGAACAATCTCAGAGTTTCGATTTTTCAATATCAATATATATAAAAAAAAACCCAAAACGCACAGGTACAGTATAGGTGGGACCTTCCTCAATAGTAGTAACTGTGAGAGGGATCTTGGAGTCCTAGTGGACAACCATTTAAATAGGAGCCAGCCGTGTGCAGCAGCTGCCAAAAAAGCCAACACAGTTCTTAAACTCTGTGGATGAGCAACAAGAGACACAAACATGTTGTGCTTTCTTCGGCAGCCACACATACTAAAATTGGAACGTTACAGAGAAGATTAGCATGGCCCCTGGCGCAAGGATGACAGGCAAATCCGTGAAGCGTTCCACATTTTTAAATGCTGGAGATGTGATTGTCTCGATGCTACATATTACCATATATGGTGGACTTGTAAAAAGGTCAAAGCATTTTGGATAAAAATATGGTGGATTATGCAAAATGTTCTTAAAAAAAAGAATAAAGTTTACCCCTCAGTTATTTTTGTTATACCTAACAAGAATTGTACTATTATTTATTTATTTATTTATTTATTAGACTTATATACCGCTTCATAGGGCTTTCAGCCCTCTCTAAGCAGTTTACAAATTTTTTAGCAAATTGAGTCAGCAACTTGCCCCCACAGTCCAGGTCCTCATTTCACTCACCTCGGAAGGATGGAAGGCTGAGTCGACCTTGAGCCAGTGAGATTTGAACCGCTGAACTGCAGATCACAGTCAGCTAAAGTGGCCTGCAGTACTGCGCCCTAACCACTGCGCCACCTCGGCTCCTTTTTATAGAGACTATAGAGTCATTATAGAGACTAACTTGATTTTGTATTTAATAACGGCAGCAAGACTGTTGGTGGCGCAATACTGGAAGAAGGAAGATTTGCCTACTATTCAAGAATGGACATTGAAAGTAACAAACCTAGCAGAGATGGCTAAAATATCAGCATATCTCAAGGACCACTCCAACGAGAGATATAAACTGGAGTGGAGAAGATGGATTGACTATATTCAAAATAAATACGGGACTAAGAAATTCCATATAGTTTATGACTGAAGAAACAAGGAATGATATAATCTGTTTAGAGTTAGCCTAGCAAAGAGGAGTTAAAGCTCAAATGAAAGATGATACTAACTTTCTTTAAGTTTATCTTAGAACATCTTTGTTAAAGATTTATACCCTGTATTTGTTCTGGGAAGTTGGGGGGTGGGAAGATTGGGGGGGGGTTCAGGTGGGGACGGCAGGAGGAGGGAGGTAAATATTTGCAAAAGTTTTTTTTTTCTAAAAATTTTCAATAATAAAAAAGAGAGACACAAACATGTTTTTGCCCTTCAGGTGAGCAAGCAAAATCTAGTGCTAAGTGGGTAGGACAAATGCTTCTCCTTGCAATTATCAGAATAGTCATTCTTAATGTATCTCCTGTGGATTTCAACGTACAGAAATCTTCCAAGTTACAACCTGCTTTGAACTATAGGCTCTGAGTGTTCCCAGAGGGGGGAAGGACACAACAGTTTACTTAGCCTTGCAAAGAGCTTGCAAACTTCTCAGCTGGCCTTTGTTTCCTCCTTGGTCACAGATGAAATGCAGGTAAGAGAAAGCAGGGATGATATAAATTTGCCCAGAGGCTCCGCAGGTGGCCTGGCCTGTCTCTATACACCGAAAGCTCTACTGAGATTGAAAGTGCTGTGTACAATTCAGCTTCTGCACAAGCCTCGATTTCTCGTCTAGGAGGGAACCTGGAAAGGATGGCTGGGCTGCCTCTTCTCCTCCTGCTGTTCTGGCGCCTGCCTCCAGTTACGGCAAAGAGTATTTCAGCTCTCTATGTGAGAAGCGCTTCCCCATTTCAGGATCTCTGGAGCTATTACAGACCCGGCGATCTCATTATCGGCGGGAATCTAGCCATGGGACTTCATTTCTCCTCCGGTGTCCAAGATTTTCAGAAAAACCCATTCACGTTTAAAGTTTATGTTTTGTAAGTTTCACCTGGAGCCCAAAGTTGCAATTAAGGGTTTGCTGCGTTTTGGATTCCAGGGCCTCCTTTCAGAAATACTAGTCCTCCAGATGTTTGCAATGTCCCAGTTCTACTCTTTGTGGATGTCTGAATAAAGAGCCGAGATCATAAACTGGGTTAAGGTTTCTCCATCTTTCCAGAACTCTACATTGGGAAGATGATCAACCACCTTAAAAACTGAGGAGAGAAAACAAATTTGAAACTGTGATAGCCCAGTGGGGAAAAAAATGATTTATAATACTAATTTCCAGATAATCCTGCTAGAAAATACAAAGAAAAGCTCTATTGCAGGAATATGGTATGTCTATTTTAGTGAAAAGATGGACTAGGGGTGATATGATAACTGTATCCCAGTATTTGAGGGGTTGCCACAAAGAAGAGGGAGTCAAGCTATTCTCCAAGGCACCTGAGGGCAGGACAAGAAGCAATGGGTGGAAACGAATCAAGGAGAGAAGCAACTTAGAACTGAGGAGAAACTTCCTGACAGTGAGGACAATTAACCTGTGGAACTAAAAGAGAATTTGATAACTAGACAGATTATTTGGGTAGTAAAGTTTCTTTACCACGTGGAATGGGAAAAAGGAATGATTACCCTTAAGATTAGTTGTTCTGTTTGCTTCACCTAAAACAAATGAAACAGGATATTGGTACCAATACCCCCTGTGAGGAGGTAAATGACTAATGAATGTCATGTCTCTGTTTTGGGAGATTGTGTACGAGGCCTACATGACACAGGAAAGGGGTCTATGTGACAGAGGAAGGCCAGGTACTTTGGGATGATCGATAAGTTGTCTAAGAGTATAAAAGACTGTAAACAACCGCCCTTCGGGGTTCAGGTTTTGCTTGATCAATCTCTCCTGAACCTTTGCGCAAATAAACCTCTCCCTCTGACAAAGAGCTGGTCTGGTCTCATTTTATGCTACAGGACAACTTCCCTCCAGACTTTGTGGGTGCCCCAACACTGGAAATTTTAAAGAAGAGATTGGACAGCCACTTGTCTGAAATGGTGTAGAGTTTCCTGCCTGAGCAGGGGGTTGGACTAGAAGACCTCCAAGGTCCCCTTCCAACTCTGTTATTCTATATTCTGTAAATCACATCAAAACCGAGGGAGGAAATAATAAAAAAAATGAAACAACGCTAGCCTAATGAAAAATATGACTTATAATATTAATTTGGAGAGAAAGCCATGGTAGAAAATGGAGGGAAATGCTCAATTGTTTTCCAATGTAGGGTACTTTTAAAAACTCAGTTTTGGCACCAGCAGTGCTGATGGATAACGACTTTCAGTAAATCTGTGCTGTGACACACAAACACACACACACCCTCTGGAGTCTTGTGCCCAGCGATACTTACCAGAGCTCAAGAAAATGCTCCAAGAGAGGACCAAGTTGATTAGGGTGCTAGAGCCACATTTGGGAAGGATCACAGCCACTGGAGCAAGGAGAGGAAGGGAGGGGTGATAGAGTCATATAAGACAATCCTACGATTCAAGAACGGACATTGAAAGTCATAAATTTAGCCGAGATGGCTAAAATATCTGCATATCTTAAGGACCACTCAAACGAGAGATACAAACGAGACTGGAAAAAATGGATCGATTATATACAAAATAAATATGGGACTAAGAAATTCCAGATAGCTTATGATTAAGATCAGGAATGATATAAATTGTTTAAAATTAGCCTAGCAAGGAGGAGCTAAGTTCAATGTAAAGATGTTATCAATTTTCTATTCTTTTTTCCAATATATTCTAGACTGTTTTTGTTAAAGATTTATACCGCGTATGGGTTCTGGGAAGTCGGGGGAGGGAAGGCTGGGGGGGGGGTTGGGGGGGAGGGGGGGGAGGGAGGGATGTATATTAGGCTTGACGAGGGGTGTTAGATTTTAATGTAATATGATTGCACATGTATACTGTCTTCTCTTATTTCTTCTTTAAAACTAAGGTATGTTAAGTATATTGATATGGAAGCATAAATACCATCAACATAGAATGGAGTTTGCTCAGAAGCGGAAATACACCAATGACAGGAAGAGTGGGAAACAGAAGGGAGATGGGAAGAGAGGGAGAGGAGAGGGTAAGGGGGGAAGATGAGGAGGTTAAGGAGGAGTGGAATGAAGAGAGAGGAGAAGGAGAAAGGAAGGGGAAGTAGAGTAGTATGGAAGCTGAAATACACCAATGAGAGGAAGAATGGGAAACAGAGGAGAGAAGAAAGATGGGAAGAGAGGGATAGGAGAGAGGGTAAGGGGGGAAGATGAGGAGGATAAGGAGGAGTGGAATGGAGAGAGAGGAGAAGGAGAAAGGAAGGGGAAGTAGAGTAGGAAAGGATGATGGAGGGAAGAAAGGAGGTAGGAGAGAGGTAGAAGAAAGAGGTGTATGGAGAGCAGAAGAGCCAATAATGGGTCTTTATCTTTCTGGGCATTGATGATAAGAGGAACTGATGTAATTACTACTTAAAACAATAGGATATTGGCTATGTAATAGTGATTATGTGATAAATGTTATGAAAGTGGAAAATAAAAAAGTATATTTTTTTAAAAAAGACAATCCTGAATATATAGAGAGACGCCCTCTGTGATTTCTCACTAAATCATACAAGTTTAAGCAAAGAACAAACTTTTAAACAACTCAATGAAGCCCGAGATTTGCTGTTCCAAACAACATCACAGAGCCGAGGTGGCGCAGTGGTTAGGGTGCAGTACTGCAGGCCACTTCAGCTGACTGTTATCTGCAGTTCAGCGGTTCTAATCTCACCGGCTCAAGGTTGACTCAGCCTTCCATCCTTCCGAGGTGGGTGAAATGAGGACCCAGACTGTTGTTGGGGGCGATATGCTGACTCTGTAAACCGCTTAGAGAGGGCTGAAAGCCCTATGAAGCGGTATATAAGTCTAACTACTACTATTACTATCACACATACATCAAGAGAAACAGCAGCAGCCAAGACCAGGCTTCCCAATGACGCTCCCAATGTTTCTTTTTTCTTACTACAGCTGCGTATTGAAGAAGTACCAGCAGATCCTGGCCTTGATGTTTGCAGTCACAGATATCAACAAGGATTTGGTTCTCCTCCCCAACATCACCCTGGGCTTCCAGATTCTCAACAGACATCAAATTGAGCAGCAGATTTCAATAAACAGCCTCTCCCTGCTCTCCACTGGAAACAAAATGGTCCCAGGTTACAAATGTGGCAGGCAGGACCCCCTGCTCTCTGTCATTGGGGGTGACAACCCCAAATCCTCAATGCTGATGGCCTCCATCTTCAGCCTCTACAAGGTCCCACAGGTAAGGGAAGGGTGGGGGGGGGCTGCACCGGATGGAGTATGGAATAGAGAACCGAAACACAGGCAGAACAGTATAAAAACAATTGACTCAAAAACTGTTTTGGGGGATCAAGATACTACTCAACCTAAAAATTATAGACCTATTTCATTACTGAATGTAGATTATAAAATTTTTACTAAAATATTAGCAAATAGGTTAATGTTGGTTATTCAACAATTGATACACACGGACCAAACAGGTTTTATACAGGGGAGACAGATGAAAAGTAATGTCAGATTAATTATTAATGCATTAGAATATCTGGGAAAGAACAACCAGATCCCTGCTGCGTTTATATTCTTGGATGCTGAGAAGGCCTTTGATCGAGTTACCTGGTAATTTCTGTTGAAAATATTGCAAAAAATGCAGATAGGAGATAATTTTTTACAGTCAATTAAAGCAATATACCAACAGCAAACAGCACAAATCATAGTCAATGGAAGTTTAACAGACTCTTTTCAAATTGGGAAAGGTACAAGACAGGGCTGTCCTTTGTCCCCATTATTGTTTATTATAACTTTGGAAGTACTGTTGAATAAAATACGGGGCTTGGATGGTTTAAAAGGGATCAAGATTAGGCAGCAAGAATATAGAGTCCGCGCTTTTGCGGATGATTTGGTCATAATATTGGAACAACCGCAGGAATCCAGTATGGTCTTAATGAATACGATTAATCAATATGGTCAAGTGTCTGGCTTTAAAATAAATTTAGGAAAAACAAAAATATTAGCTATAAATATAAATACTAAACAAAAGGAAGAATTAGGAGGGATGCTAGGATGTGAGGTAGTTAAAAAAGTCAAATATCTTGGAGTTAACATTTTAACTTCAAATGGGAAATTATATAAGCATAATTATGAACCACTTTGGCATAGTATACAGACTGAGATGAAAAATTGGGAGAAATTGCACTTATCTTTGCTGGGTAGGATAGCGGCAGTGAAAATGAACATTTTACCAAAATTTTTATTTCTTTTCCAAATGTTACCTATACTTAAAAAAGATGTGAATCTTTTAGAATGGCAGAAGGGTATCAACAAATTTGTATGGGCAGGAAAGAAGCCGAGGGTAAAGATGAAAATAATGCAAGATGTACGTGAGAGGGGAGGATTGAAACTACCTAATTTAAAACTATATTATGATGCAGTGGCATTATCTGTAATTAGTGATTGGACTCATTTAACCAATGATAGAATATTGAATATTGAGGGACACGATCTGGTATATGGTTGGCATGCTTACCTGTTATTCAACAAAAAATTGGATAAGAATTTTAAAAGTCATATTTTAAGAAATGCTTTACTGCGGGTCTGGAAAAAATACCAATATAAATTAAATGACAAGAGATACCCATGTGGGCAATTCCTAGACACGCAATTGAAAATATGAATATAGCACAAAAACAGGATAGAATTACTTACAGACAGCTTCTTACTTCGGAAAGGGGGGTATTACAATTAAAATCTTTAGAGGTATTAAAAGAGGAGAAGGTAGTTCAAACATGGTTCCAGTATGGGCAATTACAGGCTAGGTGGAAAATAGATCAAAAAATTGGCTTTATTCAAGTTGAGGATAATCTGTTTAAACAAATAAGAGATCAAAGCTTAATGCATATAAAGAGGATATATAATGTATTAATACAGATGGATTCGGAAACAGAATTAGTTAAAGATTGTATGATAAAATGGGCTCAAAATATTGAGGAACCAATAATGTTGGATACATGGGAAAGAATCTGGGTAAGAAATGTGAAATTTACACAAGCTGAAAATCTGAGAGAAAATTTTTACAAGATGTTCTATAGATGGCATTTAGATCCTAAAAAGTTGGCTTCTATGTATCCGAATGTACAGCCTAAATGTTGGAGGTGTGGTTCTCTCGATGCTACATATTATCATATATGGTGGACCTGCCAAAAGGTTAAGGCATTCTGGATAAAAATATGGTGGGTCATGCAAAATGTTTTTAAAAGAAGGATAAAGTTTAGTCCTCAGTTATTCTTACTAGGTATATGTACTGATTTTACAGCGGTAGAGACTAACTTGATTCTGCACCTAATAACAACAGCAAGACTGTTGGTGGCGCAATACTGGAAGAAGGAAGACTTGCCTACAATCCAAGAATGGACATTGAAAGTCACAAACTTAGGCGAGAGGGCTAAAATATCGGCATATCTTAAAGATCACTCAAATGAGAGATATAAAAACGAGACTGGAAAAAATGGATTGACTATATACAAAATAAATACGGGACTAAGAAACTCCAGTTAGCCTATGCTTAAGATCAGAAATGATTTAAATTGTTTAAAGTTAGTTCAGCAAGAAGAAGCTAAGCTCAATGCAGAATGTCATTAATTTCTTTATTTCTTTTTCTTTTTTTTCCAATAGATTTTAGACTGTGTTTGTTAAAAATCCATACCGTGTACGGGTTCTGGGAAGCCGGGGGGGGGGGGGAAGGTGGGGGGTAGGGGGGGTGGAGGGAGGGGCACAAAGACAAAAAAAAATTGTACTTCAATGTTTTAATGATTGACGAATGATGAAATATTTGTTTTTTAAAAGAAATAAAACTTTTGATAGAGAAAAACTGTTTTGGGGGAACATCAGGAGTAGAAGACCCAGAGAAGCCATCAATGGTGGTTTTCTCTTACCTTCGCTATCGTTTCGGATGTGGGAGTAGACATGTACGCACGCTTCACTCACACACGGCGCTTCTGTGCATGCGCAGAGCGTCCGTGATGACCTCTGGGTGGGTGGGTGGAGCCTCCTGCCACCTATGCTACCGGTTTGGAGCAAACCGGTAGAATAGCAATAGCAATAGCAATAGCAGTAGACTTATCTACCGCTTCATAGGGCTTTCAGCCCTCTCTAAGCGGTTTACAGAGTCAGCATATCGCCCCCAACAACAATCCGGGTCCTCATTTCACCCACCTCGGAAGGAAGAAGGCTGAGTCAACCTTGAGCCGGTGAGATTTGAACCGCTGAACTGCTGAACTAGCAGTCAGCTGAAGTGGCCTGCAGTGCTGCACTCTACCCACTGCGCCACCTCGGCTCATATTAAATTGACCCATGCTGGAATCCATGCTATAGTTGAATTCATTTTTATATGTTATGTTTCATGATACATTTTTGTACAATGCCGAAGAGATAAGATGATGAGATAATTCTGATCATTTCATGACTGGCGGGCAACAAAGACAACAGGGACCCCTTAAAGTCACCATCAACCTTTATTTTGTCTTTGAAAGAGGAATCTCCCTTTCTGTAGCTCGGGATTGGCTTTGAGTTCCCTCAGGAAGAGGAGCCATTTCATCCTTCCTTCTTCCGTATTAATCCCAGTGAATTTCCTGAGTGTGAGGGTCTAGTCCAGCTGCTCCTGCATTTCCACTGGAACTGGGTTGGCCTTGCGGCCTCAGAAGACGACAGTGGGCATCGTTTCATCTCAACTCTGGTGCCGATGCTGAAGGAGAAGGAGATCTGCCTGGCCTTCATGGAAATGCTGGAAGACGAGGATCTTTATGTTATGATGATGAACCTCTTTTTCAAAATGTGCGTGAAAGCAGAAGTGATTATTTTGTTTGGAGATTCCCCTACTATAGCAAGTTTAATGTCGGCTCTCTCTGAGTACGGAAACATCGAAGACATCTCCTATTGGAATGTCTGGATCCTAACTTCTCAGTGGGAGTTTACTACGGTGGGAAATTTGTTTGAAGCTTTAAGGCCCTTCCATGGGGCTTTGCAGTTTAACCACCAAAGTGGGGATGTCTCAGGATTCAGACGTTTCCTCCTGTCTTTGGGCCCCTTGAAGCCACAAGTGAATTTATTTCTCTTGTTATGGTGGGAAATAGCCTTTGGCTGCAAGATCCTCAGCCCAAGCATCATCCCTCTAAACTGGAAAAAATCATGTACAGGAAAGGAGGATTTACAGAACCTGCCATCCTATATCTTTGAAATGACCATGACAGGGGAAAGTTACAACATCTACAATGCCGTTTATGCTGTGGCACATGCATTGCATGCGACGTTTGGATCAGGAACCCGGCCAGCCATGATGAGGCTTGGAAAGAGGCCCTCAAATGTCCAGGCATGGCAGGTAATAGCAATAGCAATAGCAGTAGACTTATATACCGCTTCATAGGGCTTTCAGCCCTCTCTGAGCGGTTTACAGAGAGTCAGCATATTGCCCCCAACAATCTGGGTCCTCATTTTACCCACCTCGGAAGGATGGAAGGCTGAGTCAACCCTGAGCCGGTGAGATTTGAACCGCTGACCTGCTGATCTAGCAGTAGCCTGCAGTGCTGCATTTAACCACTGCGCCACCTTGGCTCTTCAGGTAATCTCCATGATATTTTATCCCGTGGCACGACATAACCGCGAACGTCAAAAGCGCGCCGACAAACCTGCGGCGCTAAAACCGCGCTGTCAAAAGCGCGCCGACAACAGCGCGCCGACAACAGCGCGCCGACAGAAGCGCGATTTAAGTTAAGGTAAGGTTTAGGGTTAGGTTTAGGGTTAGGTTTAGGGTTAGGTTTAGGGTTAGGTTTAGGATTAGGTTTAGGGTTAGGTTTAGGGTTAGGTTTAGGGTTAGGTTTAGGGTTAGGTTTAGGATTAGGTTTAGGGTTAGGTTTAGGGTTAGGTTTAGGTTTAGGGTTAAGTTTAGGGTTAGGTTTAGGTTTAGGGTTAGGTTTAGGGTTAGGTTTAGGGTTAGGTTTAGGTTTAGGGTTAGGTTTAGGGTTAGGTTTAGGGTTAGGTTAGGGTTAGGGTTAGGGTTAGGGTTAGGGTTAGGGTTAGGGTTAGGGTTAGGGTTAGGGTTAGGGTTAGGGTTAGGGTTAGGTTTAGGGTTAGGTTTAGGGTTAGGTTTAGGGTTATGTTACAGCGTGCTTCTGTCGGCGCGCTGTTGTCGGCGCGCTTCAGCGCTCATTTGTCTCCGCGGTTTTGACGGTGCAGTTTTGTCACCGCGGTTTAGTCACACGCGCTTTTGTCGTACGTGCATTTGTGGTGGAACCATTTTATCCAATCCACAGATCCTTAGAGAGGAAGCTTCCCATAGGCATTTCTTCAGTTACTGATGCCACCATATCATTCATTGCGTCTCAGAACAGATTAAAGTAGCAATTATTTTAAAGAAGTATGAATTGAATATTTTGTTTTGTTGAGGCAAAGGAGAAGTAACCTAAAGCATGATATCCTTACAGGAGATCTATTCACATAAGGTCCTGAGGGTCTTCAACAGTTCCCAGAGTTTCAGGGGGTGACCAGGGAGGGAGGGAGGGGTCAGCCCTGAGCAGAATGATAATCTGGGTGCATTTATGCAGAGAGTTTCTACAGGCCAGTTGAAGTCCTAGTGGCATTTTTTCTACAAGCTGCTCATTTCCCCTCTTTGTGTAGCTATAAATTGACCTTCAGTTCAATTCACTTTAAGATTGGTTGATGGTTCTGTGAATTAGCATCCCGTGTGACCCCACCCCGTTGATTTAGTCTGCCATGTCTTCTACTGTTCATCTTCTTGGGCACAGCAGCCTTCATCAGCCTCAGCAGACAGAGCAGGGACCCAGTTGTTCCTAAAGGGTTCCTGATTTGAAACTCCTCAAAACTTCCTGCCTCAAAGCTTCAGCCCTGGACCTGCCTGGCCAGTGAAGAGGGAACTCCGGCCAGGCCCTTCCTTCCACATGACCCCACTCGGCCAGACCTGGTTCCTGCATTATTGTGAATCGGGTGGGGAGAGTTAGCAGAATGGGAGTCTATTCTGTTACACATTCCTTAGCCATTCAACCCCCTGATTGTTCATATCTCAACCAAAGAGAACTTAGCATCCAAATATTCCCAGGTGACACAGCTTCTAAGACAGTGTTTCTCAACCTTGGCAACTTGAAGATGTCCGGACTTCAACTCCCAGAATTCCCCAGCCAGCTGGCTGGGGAATTCTGGGAGTTGAAGTCCGGACATCTTCAAGTTGCCAAGGTTGAGAAACACTGTTCTAAGACATAGAAGATGGTTTACATCACAGAATGAGAGAAGCCATCGTGTCTGTTTCTGCCCTTGTGCCAAGGATTCCAATTTATGAAGCTCTCTTCTCTTTCAGATTCTTCCCTATTTGAGGAATGTCCACTTCAACAACAGTGCTGGAGAGGAAGTCTCCTTCTCAGAAGATGGACTGGGATCTGCTCGTTATGAACTTCTCAACTGGGTCCTCCTCCCCAATCAATCTTTTGTCTTTGTGAAAGTTGGAAGAATAGATCCCAGGGCTCCCCCAAGACAGGCTTTCACCGTTAACTCCAATTCAATTGTCTGGGTGAACGAGGTGAGCTGTTGTGTTGTAAATCTGGGGAAAGAATCACTATCTCCAGGATGTCCTTCTAACCTGAAAACAGGTCTACAGGACCATAAAATGTTTTCAGAATTTGGTGAGAAACCTGTTTTTGAGGTTAATAAATTTGAGATCTTATTTGTGAAAGATCCGACAATGGGTGGAAGAACTTCTGCTCGAACTCCAGGGTGCAGTTAGATCAGGCAGAGGTTCCCATGGACCATTCCTGGTCAGTTGGATCTTCATCACTCTTTGTTTTAGAAGAGTGGCAGCTCAACGTCACAAGCCTTCCTCTGCAGGCTTGTTCAGCATCCACTGATGGGTCAGGAGTGTGAGAAGTCTGAGTCCCCATGTGAGCTTTCTCCTGGATTCTCTTAGACCCAAGTCAGCTGTTTCTGATGAAGACATTCTGAACAGGGAAATGGGAATGTGGGAATGGATACGTGAAGCACGTTCATTGCTGCAGCCACCGCAAACATCTCCCTTTTCTCTCTTAGAAGGTGCCCTTTGCCAGGTGTGGCACGAAGAGGTGCCAGGCAGGAGAGAGGAGAAGAGTTCCGGAGGGCAAGGAGGTTTGCTGCTACCAATGTGGTCCTTGTCCAGAAGGGACCGTTTCTAATGAAACAGGTAGAGCACCATTCAAATCTCCTGTGATTTAGGAAGCCATTCATTAGATCTAAATGTTGATTTTGTCATTATTGATAGGATTGACGTTCTTCATACTTTTCAACAGAACCTCTCAGTTTATGGATCTAAGCTGCCCTGCCCCCGCCCCCCCAGAGAACCCCTCTGCTCTTCAACAACTTCATGTAAAGTAGAACAATCTATGGGTCTCCCACTAGCCTTTCCCCTCCTACTGTCACATCAGAGGGGGAAAGCTAGTTGCCAATCTTGTTTCTGAAAAAAAAATCAAGCTTTTTATTATTTAGGGTGTCCTTCTTTTGCCAGCACTATTCAAGAAAATTGATCGTTCTGTCAGAGAAAGTGGAGGTCCATCTACGTATCTATGTCTGTTAGCTCCCAGGAGCCTCCTTATAGGTGAGAGAGGAGGCAAATCAAATCAATAAATAATAATAACAATCCTTCCCTGCAAAAGAAACCTGAGTGGGTGGATCTGAAGTAGAAATCAGAGAAGCTGAGCCAGGATTGTCCCAGAAAACTGGGTGTGTCCTGTGTGCAACTCCCAATAAACCACACCAGGGAGTTGAAGAACGTGGCACGACAAAACCGTGCTCGACTAAGCCGCGCCCGATTAAACCGCGTCGCTGACGTCCTCAGCAGGGCAACAACAGCGAGCGCGGAGAAAGAAGGGCGCTTTAAATAGCGCTTTGAAAGCAAGCCAATTCAACTTAAGGTAAGGGTTAGGTTTAGGGTTAGCTTTAGGGTTAGGTTTAGGGTTAGGTTAGGGGTTAGGTTTAGGGTTAGGTTTAGGGTTAGGGTTAGGTTTAGGTTTAGGGTTAGGGTTAGGTTTAGGGTTAGGATTAGGTTTAGGGTTAGGTTAAGGGTTAGGTTTAGGGTTAGGTTTAGGTTTAGGGTTAGGTTAAGGGTTAGGTTTAGGGTTAGGTTTAGGGGGGTTAGGTTTAGGGAGGTTAGGTTTAGGTTTAGGGGTTAATTTTAGGTTTAGCGTTTACAGCGTGCTTCTGTCTCCGCGGTGTTGTCACGCTGTTGATGACGTCAGCTACGCGGTTTCGTCGAGCGCGGTTTAGTTGAACGTGGTTTTGTGGTGGAACCGTTGAAGAAAGCTTTACTCTGTGCAGAAGAAAGGACACGGGGGGTGGGTGGGTGGGGGTGGCATTCCCAGTCCTTCAACAGTGACATTTTTATAGAAGTCTGTGGAGATTTTCAGGTCATGGTTGCCCCAAAGTTCCTTTTTCAAAAGTCAACTGGACTCTCCTTGTTTTTCCTTGAAGACTTTTCACTTCTCATCAGTGGTGGGTTTCAAAATTTTTTCGAACCTACTCTGTGGGTGTGTCCTCCTTTGTGGGAGTGGCTTGCCGGCCATGTGACCTGGTGGGAGTAGCTTGCCAGCCATGTGTTCTCTCTCTCTCTCTCTTTCCTTCCTTTTGTCTCTCTGTCCCTTTTTCCTTTTTTTCTTTCATCTCTCTCTCACTCTTTCTTTCTTTCTTTCTTTCTTTCTTTCTTTCTTTCTTTCTTTCTTTCTTTCTCTTTCTCTTTCTCTGTGTGAGTCTGTGTGTGTATGTGTGTCAGTGGTGGGTTTCAAAAGTTTTTGGAAGCTCTTCTGTAGGTGTGGCCTGCTTTCCGGGTCCACTGGTGGAACCTCTTCTAACCGGTTCGGTAGATTTGACGAACCGGTTCTACCGAATAGGTGTGAACTGGTAGGAACCCCCCACCTCTGCTTCTCATCCAAGTGCATTGATAGTTTTGCTGTCCAGACCCCACTTGCAACCTCACAACAGCAATGGAAGCGGGGAGGGGGAGGCATTGGGATGCAAAGGGGGTGGGTGGGAAATTGGGAGTGAAAAGGAAAGGGTGTGAGCCCTCTTGAAGCCTGAGATAATCAGTGGCCCAAGGTCTTCTGCAGGAAAAGCCCGAGATCATTCCCAAAACAATGCAAGTATAACCGATTGGCCAGACCAATGGACAGGGGGAGGACCAGGGGGAAAGGGGAAGTTTTCTTATGCTGTTTGTGCGTGAAATCATTACAGTTGGATTTTCCACTTCTTTTTTTTTTGCAAGAAAATTTAATTTTTATTAAACAAACAACACCAAAAAAACCCCATCATCTTACATTACATCCTGTAGAAAGTGTGTCCATTGGTTACAATTAGCTTTCGTGCATCTCTTCCACAGTCATTACTCACATTCATATCAAATGTCAAAGTTCTTGATGAGTCTTACTCTCAACATATCATAGTTCTCATTTGACTGAAATTGTTTTACTGTCCTTTTGCCTAAAATAAACCATAGTTAAAAAACACAACCGCTTAATGGCATTTCATTAATTATTACAAAAATCATCCAATAACCTTAAACCTTTATAACATATTCTAAATAAAGATAAATTGACAAAGTTTCTAAATCCTTTTTTTCCCAAGTCACTGTTTACAATTTGTGTCCAAGTTCCTTTTGTTATGGTGGTGTATCTATCTATATCTATATCTGAATATCTGTATATCTGTATATCTGTATATCTGTATATCTGTATATCTGTATATCTGTATATCTGTATATCTGTATATCTGTATATCTGTATATCTGTATATCTGTATATCTGTATATCTGTATATCTGTATATCTGTATATCTGTATATCTGTATATCTGTATCTCTATCTGTATCTCTATCTGTATCTCTATCTGTATCTCTATCTGTATCTCTATCTGTATCTGTATCTCTATATCTATCTATCTATCTATCTATCTATCTATCTATCTATCTATCTATCTATCTATCTATCATCTATCTATCTTTAACTGTATCCCTTATCATTATCATTCCATTATTAGTTGTTATAATTAATATTAGTTAACAGAAGATCCTTTACTGTTTATATCCATTTTCTTCTCATCAAACCAACACATATGTGTACCTTATTGCCATTATCAATTATTTATTTAACATAACAATCTAAAAGTTACTAAATTACTACTTACTAATTATAAGATTTAGTTATTTTTTTGTTATCAACTTTCATATATCCAAGAACATTACACCTTTATAACATATTCAAAATAAGAATTAACAAAATTTCTAAACCTTTTTTCCCAAATCATTGTTGCAATTTATATCCAAATTCCTTATATTAAACCAGTACATATATATGTCGTTAACTATATCTCTTATCATTTCATTATTATTGTTATCATTAATATTTGTTAACAAAATCATTTACTACTTATATCCAACTTCCTCACCTCCAGCCAACATAAATATGTACCTTGTTACCATTATCAACTATTTATTTAACAAAGCAATCTAAAAATTACTAAATTCCTACTTACTAATCACCAAACCTAGCTAGTTTTTTATTATCAACTTTCATAGATCAACCTGTATCCTTCCAGAAGGCATATAGTCTTATTTCTTTTGCCATTTGTGGAGTTAATCTTCTGTTTATTTCCTTGGTAAAGTTTTTATGGACATCTCTCCGCACCTTGTTGCTTGCTGTATTTGTCAGGTAATCTCGGCACCCACCATTTGCTTTATAAATTGATTTATCTTTGATTGTCAATCGTGCTTCTGGTAAGGTTTCTCTCCTTAAAACCATCATTTTTTCCCCTTTCTTCATCCGTTCACTTTAAAAAGATGAGAGAAAAAAAAGTTGCGAGCACTTCAATCCACAAAGTGTAATTACAAAAGGAAAAAAAGCATACTAACCAAAACCATCCAATGCAGACCAATTTCGCCACTTACTTCTTCTGCCTGAGGATTTAATTTAGCATAAAAAGGTTTTTTTGGGCAGTCTTTTTCAAAACAGAAAGGATTCCTCACCAGATGGACACAGTTTCTCTTTCCGTTTCCTTCCGTTTCCTTCTGTTCCGGAGCTGTCCCAACTTCATCAGCCTAGGCTGCCTTTTGCCGCCAGCTTGAAAACCTTCTCTTGGATCAATCAGGGACTTTGCGGGGTCCCTGAGATCAGCAAGATATAGTCTTCCTGTTCACCGTCTCTTAGGTCCGATTGGACCACCCGGCGGCGGCAGAGTCGGAGCATCGAGACCGCACGTCCGTACCATTGCGACGTTGGCTCTTCCTCCTGGATTTTCCACTAGCCATGTTATTTTTTCAGTAAAGCTATGCTCTTGGCAGGAAGATGCCCTGAGAGTTTCCTTTCCTGATTCAATCAGTGAGTGAAACCACTGACATTGTCTTCAGTTCTGAATGTTGGAGAATAGAAGGATTTATTATTTCAGTTCCAAGAAAATTCTGCACCTATTTGCACCCTGATTCAGCTGACTCTGAGGGGACAGATAAACTATTCACCCAGACACCCTTTGATCTGGGTCTTTGGCTGCCCGGGATAAATAGCCCCCAGCCAATTGGGTGCTGGGGAGGGCTGAGAGGGCTGTGGGGAGCCAGCATGTACCACAATCAATGGCAGGCCAGGGGAGAAGGCAAGAGTTGTGGTGTCACACAGCTGCTGGCATTGTGGGGTGTGGGGGGAAGGTGATGGTTATTTGTTCCACACAGCCAAAGGCCCAGGTCAAACTGGGTCTGGGGAATCGACAGGGATTAAGGACAAGGGGTGGAGGGCCATGGATCCATTGGCTGTGGAGAATGGCAGGGGAGGGCCAGTGGAGGAGGAAAGCTGACTGTAAATTGGCTGAGGCAATTCTCAATTTAATGGGTTTCTATGCCGCCCAATCCTGGGGGACTCCAGGCAGCTTACAAATACGAAATGAAAATAAAATACACACAGGGGGACAATACAAACAATTAAAAAAAACACAACATACATTCGATTTAATTGGGGGTTGAACCTGATACAAAAATCAGCAACCCCAGGCCTGTCGGAACAGCCAGGTTTTGGTGGCTTTTTGGAAGGCCACGAGGGTGGGAAGCGTCCGGATCTCTGCTGGTAGTTCATTCCACAGAGCCGGAGCAGCTACAGAAAAGGCTCTCCCCCGAGTGGTCGCCAGTCGGCATTGTCCGGTCGACGGCACCCAGAGGAGGCCTAGCCTGTGGGTTCTTATCGGACGTTGGGAGGTGTGTAGCAGGAGATGGTCTCTCAGATATCCAGGTCCAGTGCCATGAAGGGCTGGTGGCCGGGGGTGAAGGGGGTGCAGCCAAGGGTCAGAACCTAAATGTCCCATTCAGTTGTAAGAGGCCTTTTTTCCTCAGCAAACTGACCTGGTCAGCTGGAGCTGAACAGGTCCTGATCTCTGGGTTAGGTAGCCCCAGGGTCCTTGCAAATGAAGGATGATTTCCCATTTTCTGGATGCACCATAAAGTGCACAGTGAGTAATTCCATCCAGAGCTTTGCGCGATGTCCACTATAGAAAGGGAAGAATCGGGTTACCCATCAGGGAATGATAATATTCATGGCAGATGCCCCTGAAATCCTTTGTCTAATCCTTTGACTCTTGATTTCAGATGCAGCTCGCTGTGACCCCTGCCCAGAAGACCAATATCCCAATGAGGACAAGGACCACTGCATTCCCAAGAAGATTCACTTCCTCGCCTATCAAGAGACCCTGGGATACACGTTGGCTTCTCTATCATTTTTCCTTTCTCTCATCACATCTTCAGTTCTGGTGATTTTCCATAAACATCACAACACACCGATCGTCAAGGCCAACAACCGAGATCTCACCTACATCCTCCTGGTCTCCCTCCTGCTCTGCTTCCTCTGCTCCTTCCTCTTCATTGGTCGACCTGGGAAGCTCACCTGTCTCTTCCGACAAACTTCCTTTGCCATTCTCTTTTCCCTTGCAGTTTCCTCTGTGTTGGCAAAAACTGTCATGGTGGTTCTGGCCTTCATGGCCACAAAACCAGGGAACAACACAAGGAAACTCTTGGGGAAACCCCTCACCAACTCCATTATTGTAACCTGTCCCCTAGTCCAAGCAGTTCTTTGTGCCATCTGGCTGGTAACTTCTCCCCCATTTCCCAACATGGACTTCCACTCCTTGGTAGGAGAAGCCATCTTGGAATGTAATGAAGGCTCGGCTTTGATGTTTTATGCTGTCCTTGCCTACCTGGGTTTCCTGGCCCTTGTCAGTTTCACGGTGGCCTTTCTGGCTAGGAAATTGCCTGACAGCTTTAACGAAGCCAAGTTCATTACTTTTAGCATGCTAGTCTTTTGCAGTGTTTGGATCTCATTCCTCCCCACCTACCTGAGCACCAAAGGGAAGTCCATGGTGGCCGTGGAGATCTTCTCCATCTTGGCCTCTGGGGCTGGTCTCTTGGCTTGCATCTTTTCCCCCAAATGCTACATTATCCTACTTAAGCCTAATCTGAATTGTAGAGAGAATATGATAAGAAACAAGAATCTGTGATTTATATGGGAATTGGAAGCTTTGATTTTGATTTTTTTTGTATTTGATCTTATTTCTAAAAACTGACGAAATGGAGGATGGGCTTGCCCATTAAATAATTGGAAACCAAGTGAAGTTACAAATCACAAGCTATCTCTTATCGGCAACCTTCCCTCACACTTTTAATTAATTCCTTTGTCCTCCCTGAGGCCCCAGTGATCAATTTGGAAATAAACATAGACTTTTAAAGAATGTGGGTATTTGTTTCCACCACGGCAGTTTCCCACTTCATTATCATGAAATGAAGCTTTAAAAATATGTTGAGTTTTTTTAAATTTTAAAATAGGTCAATTTTTTAAAGCATGCTCATTTCCATAGATCTCTGAAGCTTTGTTGAATTCCTACTAACTTTTACTTTCAATCAAGTATTAGAGGATTTTTTTTCATAACTAATTTCTACGATTTACACGAGGCTCATTATTTTACTCTCTATTAATTAATTGTGAGATATACTTTATTAATGAACAAGAATATATAAAGTAGACATTAATCATAGTTTCCTACTGTTATTATGCTTCCTACTTTATTATCCTTTTTCATTTGTTATGAAGAAGGTTGGATGGAACAAAGGCAGATGGGTGAGAAATCAGTGATTGATAAATGAGTCATTCATTATTGGAGGCAGATGAGGTTGTATGATATACTCTTGCTTCTTTTATGATCCTATGCAGAAGAGTACTAGGAAATGTTTAAATACTGGTTATTTGGGAAGGGTTGGGTTAAGGCAGTGGTGGGTTTCTGCCGGTTCGTACCAGCTCGGGAGAACCGGATGGTGAAATTTACCGATTCGGTGAGAGGAGGTTTGACCGGTGGACCTGGAAGACATTCCAGAATGTCTGCCCCAGCCCTGTCTCTCGCTCCCTCACCCATGTCTGTCTGGAAGCAGCTCCATCGCTCGCTCCCCCCGCCTGTCCGCATTATCCTAGCCGAATTCGGTATCAAGTACCATATCTGGGAGGGGAGGTGATGAACAGAGAAGCATGGAGAGGTCCAGCGGCACAATCCACAGACAGCAGCGGCAAGCTCAGGAGTGTTCTCCTGGATTCCTCTCTGTCCTGCCTCGTCCGATCTCCCAAAGTTCTTTCCCCAGCGTGTGATAACTTTCTACTGGATTCCTCTCTGTCCTGCCTCCTCTATGAGCCAAGGTGGCGCAGTGGTTAAAAGCAGCACTGCAGGCTACTGCTAGATCAGCAGGTCAGCGGTTCAAATCTCACCGGCTCAGGGTTGACTCAGCCTTCCATCCTTCCGAGGTGGGTAAAATGAGGACCCAGATTGTTGGGGGCAATATGCTGACTCTCTGTAAACCGCTTAGAGAGGCCTGAAAGGCCTATGAAGCGGTATATAAGTCTACTGCTATTGCTATTGCTCTGATCTCCCAAAGTTCTTTCCTCAGCATGAGATAGCTTTTTCCTGGATTCCCCTCTGTCTTGAAGCCTCCGATCTCCCAAAGTTCTTTCCCCAGAGTGTGATAGCTTTCTACTGGATTCCCCTCTGTCCTGCCTTTTCAGATCTTCCAAAGTTCTTTCCCCAACATGTGAAAGCTTTCTACTGGATTCCCCTCTGTCTTGAAGCCTCCGATCTCCCAAAGTTCTTTCCCCAACATGTGATAGCTTTCTACTGGATTCCCCTCTGTCCTGCCTCCTCCGATCTCCCAAAGTTTTTCCCACCAGTGTGCAATAGCTTTCTACTGGATTCCCCTCTGTCCTGCCTTCTCTGATCTCCCAAAGTTCTTTCCCCAACGTGTGAAAGCTTTCTACTGGATTCCCCTCTGTCCTGCCTCCTCTGATCTCCCAAAGTTCTTTTCCCAGTGTGCAATAGCTTTCTACTGGATTCCCCTCTGTCCTGCCTTCTCCGATCTCCCTAATTTTGGCCCTTAATCCTCCAGTTGTCTATTTTTGGAAGGTTTTCCCCTCTCTTCCCCCCCTTCATAGGAGTCCCAAATTTTTTGGCCACATGGCTTGGGAGGTGGTGGTTATATGACTGAGTGTGCACGAGTGATGTCAAGTTGTCCATACCCGCCCGGTCACATGACTGCCAAGCCACACCCACAAAATAGGCCACCCCCACAGAATAGGTTCTAAAACAAATTTGAAACCCACCACTGGGTTAAGGTTACTTTTATATACAGATGACGAATATGTTGTCTATGATCTCAAATGATTTGCAATAAATATTCTATTGACTTGATATTTATAGTTTGTTCAGGAAGCTAACTTGAGAGAAAGCTTCAAACAGGCTCCTTCCTAATTCCCAGGAAGGTAAACTGAGGAAAGAGGGAAACACGTTCAGACTTTGCAAAGTGCTCTATTAAAAGTAGCCTCCGACTCATGTGGCTTTGGGTTCCTAGCCTGCTTTTTAGGGCTGAAAGTCATCCCTCCCCTAAAGGGCAGCATTTTACTAAAGGGACCACTCATTGCATTGAGGCTCATCTTCTCTGTCCAAAGGCACTGAATGGGCAGAAACATCTGGAGACAAGTGATCCCTCAAATAATCATCAGGCCCTATGAAGGGCTGTGTAGATAACAATCAGCACCTTCAATTGCGCCTGGAAGCCTTGCTGCCATAGGAAAGCGGGGAGGATCAGTAGATAATTTTTCATTGCAGCTTTGCAACTACAGCCTGGACTTTGTTTATCTCTCTGAGGTCAGTTCTTCTAGCTTTGGTATGCAGTAGCAAAGCAATAGCAATAGCAGTTAGACTTATATACCGCTTCATAGGGCTTTCAGCCCTCTCTAAGCGGTTTACAGAGTCAGCATATCACCCCCACAGTCTGGGTCCTCATTTCACCCACCTCGGAAGGATGGAAGGCTGAGTCAACCTTGAGCCGGTGAGATTAGAACCGCTGAACTGCAGATAACAGTCAGCTGAAGTGGCCTGCAGTGCTGCACTCTAACCACTGCGCCACCTCGGCTCTATAGCCATCTGGTTACCTGGCTACAAGGGGTTTGGGCTGTACAGTTTGTTTCAAGTTGCTGTTTTCGTGAGCTTCGCCTCAGAGCTTGCCTGGAATTCCTTGCTTTCGATTCGTTCCTAGTAAAAGTCCCTGTGCCTAAATTTATGGAGC
Source organism: Thamnophis sirtalis (assembly GCF_051295495.1). Taxonomy (NCBI): domain Eukaryota; kingdom Metazoa; phylum Chordata; class Lepidosauria; order Squamata; family Natricidae; genus Thamnophis; species Thamnophis sirtalis. The sequence continues at coordinate 183,435,672 of NW_028261381.1, read as the reverse complement.
TGAGGATTTTTCTCTCCTAGGAAATGGACAGGTAGTCAATGCAATTTTCAGGGCAGCTGTCAGGGTTCCTGTGATGTTCCCGTGGTTCGTCCATGAGGCCAATGTTGAGAAAAGACAGGGCACGATCTTTCTTGGGATGGAGCGACGACCCAGATTGGGGGTCTGAGAGCCCCTTTTATTGAGTTAGGACAAAGGCAGGAGGAGCAATCAGCATGTGGTTAAAAACAGCCTGTAAAAGTACAATTTCTAATCTGCTCAGGGAAGTTCTGTCTATATATGGTCAAATCCTGGGCGTCATTGGTAGGGCACATCTCAGGATGTTATGTTATGCACTATCAGGATGTTATGGAGTTTTAGGAGTTTGTTTTCTCCTGTGTGGTTCAGTGTGGCTCTGCATGCCCCGTTATCCACTGGGCCATGGGTGACCTACACAAGGAACTATATTACAACAGGTTCCGCCGGATGCCCTAATTAGCAGCAAGGACAGATGGACACAGGAAGACCCTCCTGTTACGGCTTACAATGCCACATTTCGAACCAGCGTGACCTTTCTGACTTAAGCCATTTTCATCACTCAGCTTCCCAAACTCCATATTTTGAAGGGCAGCTGCCTGGTGTTGGAATGGGTGGCACTATATTATCCAGATTCCTTTCTATGGGGTGGATACCAGTCTGGGCTGACTGGAAATGAGAGCCCCCACCCTTTGCTCCTAATTAGCCAGGGGGCACAGGATTCAATATTTGCTCCAGTCCTCTTCAACAAAAACCTATTCTCAAAAGGGCAGCTGAGGGCAGAACAAGAAACAATGGGTGGAGACTAATCAAGGAGAGAAGCAAGTTGGAATTAAGGATAAACCTCTGGAAAGAATATTATCTGTAATATTCTGTGTTATCTGGGAAGGCATGCCTCCAGAGGCGGAGGTTTTTAAGAAGAGATTGGACAACCATTTGGATTTAGATTGGATTGGATTTATTACATTTATATGCCGCCCTTTTCCCCGAAGGGGACTTCATTTGTCTGAAATGGCCTAGGATTCCTTCCCTGAGCAGAGGCATAGATTATAACACCCTCCAAGGTCCCCTCCGACTCTGTTATTCTGCTACCCATGAAGCCACTTGGTAATATCATCGATTGCTATGGGGTGAGGAGCCATCAGCCCATGGGTCACACTCAGCTCTCCATCTCTGGCCTGGAAAACTAAGCGTGGTGTTGACATCCATCTCAGTACGAAGGGAAATGGGGAAAAGCAGGCTACAACTCAACTCTGGAAATACGAAAGGGTTTTAGGCTACTCTGGATCTGGGATTTCACCATCTTCACTGGGCGGGGCTGTACTGTGCAGAAGGGTTCCACCACAAATGCGCGTACGACAAAAGTGCGTGTGACTAAAGCGTGGTGACAAAACCGCACCGTCAAAAGCGCGCTGTAACATAACCCTAAAAATAACCCTAGCCCTAACCCTAACCCTAACCCTAACCCTAACCCTAACCCTAACCCTAACCCTAACCCTAACCCTAACCCTAACCCTAACCCTAACCCTAACCCTAACCCTAAACCTAACCCTAAACCTAACCCTAAACCTAACCCTAAACCTAACCCTAAACCTTACCTTAAGTTAAATCGCGCTTCTGTCGGCGCGCTGTTGTCGGCGCGCTTTTGACATCGCGGTTTTAGCGCCGCGGTGTTGTCGGCGTGCTTTTGACGTTCGCGGTTATGTCATGCCACGGTGCAGAAGAGGTCTGGGTGTAAGCTGGGGCACCCAGTATAATTGGCAGATAAATGGGCAGCTTATTGAATAAGTCAATTCTTTTATTTTGCTAGTCCTAGACTTACAAGCATTCTTTTATAAATCTAATAAACCTAACCTAACCTTTTAGTGACTGCTCAAAGTTACAGCAGCAATTTTTCACCCTTACGACCATTGCAGCGTTCCCATGGTCACATGATCAAAATCGAGGTGTTTGGGGACTCCTCCCCAAGATGGCGGCTGAGTGGTACCATCTGTTGGAAAGTCACTGGTTATCCATGGTTCCCCTTGGCAGCTCATATTCTAAAGCATTCATGTTTTATGGTTGAGTGCTGCTTTATTATTATTTTTTTTACTTTTTTTTATTTAAAATTTCGAAAAAAAAACTTTTACAAATATTTACCTTCCTCCCCCTACCCTTCCCCCCCAACCCCCCGCCAACCTCCTCCCCGCAACTTCCCAGAACCAATGCAGGGTGTAAATCTTTAACAAAGATATTCTAAGATAAACTTAAAAAAAAGTTAGTATCATCTTTCATTTGAGCTTTAACTCCTCTGTTGTTAGGCTAACTCTAAACGGATTATATCGTTCCTTGTTTCTTCAGTCATAAACTATCTGGAATTTCTTAGTCCCATATTTATTTTGAATATAGTCAATCCATCTTCTCCACTCCAGTTTATATCTCTCGTTTGAGTGGTCCTTGAGATATGCTGATATTTTAGCCATCTCTGCTAGGTTTGTTACTTTTAATGTCCATTCTTGAATAGTAGGCAAATCTTCCTTCTTCCAGCTGCTTTATTTTAATGCCCTGCTCTTCTTCTTCTTCTTTTCTTTCTCTTTTATTTACGTTGTGGTTCCGAATAACTTTTGCTTTTTTTGTAAGGAAAACTTCAGCCTCCCCACATGCCAAAAATGTCATTCTCACATTCTTTCTGCGGTATGGCCAGGATGATTGTTGAAGCTGCATTACACTCCACCCACATCTCATCTGATACAGGAAAAGGTGCTTTTTCAAAAGAGAGATCAGAAGCCTATACCACTGGGCTGAAAGTATGCCTACCAGCAAAGATGGAAAAGAACAAGAATAAAACCTGTCCTGGAAGCCTTCAGAACCTGTGGCTACCCCAACTGGGCCCTCATCCAATAAAAAAAAGAAACTGAGTAGGTGTTCTTTCATAACAGACAAAGAAGAGAAGAACAACAAATGAAGCGACGTTGTCTTCCCTCAGGGCTCAGACAGATGCAGAGTTATTGTCAACAAATATACCTTTATTTGTTTGATTAAAAGGTTCCTAACAAACCTAGCAGACAACTTTGTTTCCTAAAAAGTAGAGAAGGGAACAAGGGGATCGGCCATATTGAACTTAATTCTCACTAACAGAGAGGAAATGATAGAAGGGGTTGAAGCCACAGGAACCCTGGGGGCAAGTGACCATGCAATATTGGAATTCAACATTATGCAAACACAAGTAGTAGAACAAAGTCAAACTAGAGTCTTGGACCTTAAGAGAGCTAATTTCAATAAATTTAGAGAAAGCTTGGGAAAAATTCCATGGATGAGAATCCTCAAGGGGAAAACAACTCAAGAAGCTTAGGAAATTTTGAAAAATGTGATTACAAAAGCCCAGTCTAGCACAATACCAATGAAGAAGAAAAGTAACAGCTCCCAAAAGAAACCAGCATGGCTGCATAAAGAACTCTCTGACAAATTGAAAGACAAAAAAGATATGTATAAAAAGTGGAAAGGGGGGGACATAACTAAGGCAGAATATCAGCAAATAGCCCGAGCATGTAAAGACGAAGTGAGGAAAGCTAAGGCTCACAATGAAGAAAGGCTTACCACAAAAGTAAAAAATAACAAAAAAAAACTTCTTCCAACATGTTAAAAACAAAAAAAAAGTTAAAAAAAGAATAACAAATGAAGTGACGTTGTCATCCCTCAGTGCTCAGATAGATGCAGAGTTATTGTCCTGGAAGAGCCGAGGTGGCACAGTGGGTAGAGTGCAGTACTGCAGGCCATTTCAGCTGACTGCTAGTTCGGCAGTTCGGCGGTTCAAATCTCACCGGCTCAGGGTTGACTCAGCCTTCCACCCTTCCGAGGTGGGTAAAATGAGGACCCGGATTGTTGGGGGCAATATGCTGACTCTGTAAACCGCTTAGAGAGGGCTGAAAGCCCTATGAAGCAGTATATAAGTCTAACTGCTATTGCTATTGCTATTGTCAACAAATATAACTTTATTTGTTTGACTAAAAGCAAAACTATTTTCCAATTTCAAAATTACACATCAGTGAGTGAGTCTGAGCCATATCTCAAGAAGGGCCCATTCTAGAGTGGGTGCTTTTACCACCTGCCACACCAAGAGAGGATGTGTATCATATATGTTGCTCATGTTCTGTTTGATGGCCAACTATGCATTCTTAGGTTTTGGTACATACCACATAATCAGACTCAGTTGTGAGCGAATACTTTTGGCAATATAGTGTACCTACTTGAAGTAACAGCTCACTTGAATCCAAATTGCAGATTGTTCTATTTCCTCCTGGACTCTAATCAATAGTGAGCAGAACTGTTAACTTTATAGCTAAGCAATTGATCCTAGAAACCATAATATTGATCCTATTGGGGTATCCTGTAAGGGCTACCTACATACTTGAATGCTGATTGTGTCGACTCCTAAAGTTGCCATCATGAGGAAAGTGGGGGGAGTGCATTCCACATATACTTTCACTAGAGTCGGATCTCAGATTACCGCAGCAGACTTGGGAGGGGTGCACCTCATTGGGGAATGTGATTTATGACATAGACTGAGGGGAGGGAAGGAAGAGGGGTAAAGTTCAGCTATAATTCAAATAAGGCTCAGATCTGGCTGCAAAATAGCAATAGCAGTAATAGCAATAGCAGTAGACTTATATACCGCTTCATAGGCCTTTCAGGCCTCTCTAAGCGGTTTACAGAGAGTCAGCATATTGCCCCCAACAATCTGGGTCCTCATTTTACCCACCTCGGAAGGATGGAAGGCTGAGTCAACCCTGAGCCGGTGAGATTTGAACCGCTGACCTGCTGATCTAGCAGTAGCCTGCAGTGCTGCATTTAACCACTGCGCCACCTTGGCTCTTGCCAAAATAAACGCTCCTAATAAATGACTAGTTTTCTTTTGAAACTTGGCTCAGGACTCATGAATCAATTAGGGCATTTATTAGAAACCTGACAGATTGTTTGTATTTACCACATATACATTTTATAAATATATTTTGCTTTTATCTATTTTATCTTGGACTTACATTTTTGTGATGTGATTGGAAGACAAATCAATCAATAAACTATCTACCACCTAACAAATGTGGTTATTTTAGGACACCGTTTGGACTTTTTCATTGGCAAGTGTCCCATTAGGATGCCCACGATGCCTTGCAGGACCTTGATGGGGACATATAATCACCAAGAAAAATTTGAAAAAGACACGGACACGAGCTTTTTCGGGATGGAGAGACTCAGATTGGGGGTCTGGGAGCCCCTTTTATTGAGATAGGACAAAGGCAGGAGGAGCAATCAGCATGTGATTTAAGACAGCCTGTCAAAATACAATTGCTAATATACTGCTCAGGGAAGTTCTGTCTATATATGGTCAAATCCTGGGCGTCGTTGCGTAAGGCACATCTAGAGTGAACTATCAGGATGTTATGTTACGAACTATCAGGATGTTATGTTCTTTAGGAGTTTGTTTTTTCCTATGTGGTTCAGCGTGGCTGCGCATGCCCTGTTATGCACTGGGCCATGGGTGACCCACACCTACACAAGGAGTTATATTACAACAATTCCAATGTGGGGCCAGATCAAACCACATGAAAACCTCCATGCAGACTGATACCATGGAGCACCATGGATTACCAACGGTCTGAGAGATGATAGGACACAATGATTATAATATTGCATTCTCTACTGACATTTTTTGTTCATAACTCCCAGGAAATCCCCCCAAAGGTGAAGAAGCAGCATAGCAGAAGTGGGTGGGTTGGGGGATTTGAACGCTACCATATCAAAAGAAATTGAATAGGGAAATCTACGAAGATTCAGGAAGTTGTGGAAGCAAACATATAAAATCAAACACAATGACAAACACAATGATTGTTTCAGACAACAAATACATTGTGACCAATCAAAGTACTTGATAAGGCGTTATGTCACTATTTTTTTAGAAATGTTATCCCCTTCTAAATTTGTCTCAAAGATAAATATAAATGTTTTATATCCCTGTGTTAGTTAGAGATTCTTGTTTCTAATCATATTTTCTTTACAATTAAGATGAGGTCTGAATAGGATAATGAAGCATTTGGGGAGAAAGATACAAGCCAAGAGACCAGCCCCAGAGACCAAGATGGAGAAGATCTCCACGGCCACCATGGACTTCCCTTTGGTGCTCAGGTAGGTGGGGAAGAAGCTGATCCAAACACTGCAAAAGACCAGCATGCTGAAAGTAATGAACTTGGCTTCGTTAAAGCTGTCAGGCAATTTCCTAGCCAGGAAGGCCACTGTGAAACTGACAAAGGCCAAAATTCCCAGGTAGGCGAGGGCAGCATAAAACATCAAATCTGAGCCTTCATTACATTCCAAGATGGCTTCTCCTACCAAGGAGTGGAAGTCCATGTTGGGAAATGGAGGAGAAGTTACCAGCCAGGTGACACAAAGAACAGCTTGGACCAGGGGACAGGCTATGACAATAGAGTTGGTCAGAGGTTTTCCTAAGAATTTCCTTGCCCTGTTCCCAGGTTTGGTGGCCATGAAGGCCAGAACCACCATGACAGTTTTTGCCAAGACAGAGGAAACTGCCAGGGAAAAGTGAATGGCAAAGGCTGATTGTCGGAAGAGACAGGTGAGCTTCCCAGGTCGACCAATGAAGAGGAAAGAGCAGAGGAAGCAGAGCAGGAGGGAGACCAGGAGGATGTAGGTGAGATCTCGGTTGTTTGCCTTGACAATTGGTGTGTCATGATGTATATGAAATATCACCAGGATCGCCAATGTCATCATACAGAGAGAAAGCGCTAGAGAAGCCAAAGTGTATCCCAGGGTCTCTTGATAGGACAGGAAGTGGATCTTCTTCACAATGCAATGGTCTTTGTCCTTGTTGGGATATTGGTCTTCTGGGCAAGGATCACAGCGAGCTGCATCTGGAATCAAGATAAAATGAGAAGATGAAAGTCTTTCTCAGCACTTTAGGGTGCATTAAAAACAGCAAATCACTTTCATTTATGATGACCCTGAGAATAGGTCAGTCAGAAACAAGTATCGGTTTGCTTTTGACAAAAACGAGATATGCTCCAATCACCGGTCACTTCCATGGCTACTGTGGCTTTCATTGTCAAACAGATTGCCAATGTTTTTCCTACTTTCTTTCTGATACACACCTGAAAGAGAGAGAGGGGGGGGGGAGAGAGAGAGAAACAGAGAGAGAATGGAATGAAACGCAACAGAACAGAACAGTTCATTCCTTTTGCAGGAAAGAGCTAGCATACATCTGTAGGTGCATCTCTCTCACAGATCTAATAATTTCCAGGGAGACTGATTGTTCTGAAAGAAGCAGGACACACTGCAAATAACAGAACCTTGAACCTTGTTTTCCTGAAGTTGTGGGATATCCACAACTTCAGGAAAACATTGCTGGACAGATACTCAATTGTATCTGTCTGCCCCGTGCCAACTCAGCGAAGCGGTGGAAGTGATGTGCCAGTGCCTGGAGGCTGTCAGGGTCTGGATGGGAGCGAACAAGCTTGCACTCACTCCAGACAAGACTGAGTGGCTATTGATGTTGCCTCCCAAAGATAGTCCAGATATCCCACCCCTTAGCCTGGGGGGTGAAATCTTACACCCCTCAGAGAGGGTCCCCAACTTGGGTGTCCTTCTGGATTCGCAGCTGATGTTAGAACACCATCTGTCGGCTGTGACCAGGGGGGCTTTTGCCCAGGTTCGCCTGGTGCACCAGTTGTGGCCCTATCTGGACCGGGAGGCACTTCGAATGGTCACTCATGTCCTTGTCACCTCTAGGCTTGATTACTGTAATGCGCTTTACATGGGGCTGCCCCTGAAAAGTGTTCGGAGACTCGGTCTCCGAATGCGCTTCAAGGTGTTGGTCATTACCTTTAAAGCCCTACGTGGCTTAGGACCTGGATATCTGAGAGACCGCCTCCTGCCACATACCTCCCAACGGCCAATAAGAACTCACAGGCTGGGCCTCCTCCGGGTCCCGTTGGCCGGACAATGCCGGCTGGCGGCCCCTCGGGGGAGGGCCTTCTCTGTAGCTGCTCTGACCCTGTGGAACGATCTACCAGTAGAGATCCGGACCCTTCTCACTCTCTTGGCCTTCCGAAAAGCCACTAAAACCTGGCTATTCTGGCAGGCCTGGGGCTGTTGACCTCATGAATGAGGTCCAGCCCCACTCAGATTGAGTGTATAGTGCGTTGTTTTAAATTGTTTCTCTTTTTCTCTTTTTAAATTGTTTCTCTTTTTTTATTTTTAACTCCTTATTTTAATCTTGTTTCTGTAAGCCCCCCAGAGTCCTATGGGATTGGGCAGCATATAAATTTATTAAAAGTTAAAGTTAAAGTTTTGCCAAAGGAATACAAGAACAGAAAGGACGGTAGTTCATATGTAAACTGTACCCTGAAACTCCCCTTCATTGCTCGGGAGTGGGAAAGGGGGCCTGGGGGATAGGACCACTTTAGACACATAAACTGAGATGTTTAGTATTTTTTAGTATTTAGTATTTAGTATTTTATTGTCACTAATAGGCCGCCCTTTTCCCTGAGGGGACTCAGGGCGGCTTACAACTCATGGGAAGGGGGTGCAAGACAAAACGTAAAATAATATGTGAATACAAATAATAATAGCAATAAAACACAACATTCATTCAACATTCGGGTGGGGTGTGTACGAATCTTATCCCCAGGCCTGATGGGATAGCCAGATCTTAAGGGCTGTGCGGAAGCTCTGGACTGTGGTGAGGGTGTGAATCTCTACGGGGAGATCGTTCCAAAGGGTCGGAGCTGCTACTGAGAAGGCTCTCCTCTGCGTAGTCGCCAGTCGGCACTGACTGGCAGATGGAACTCGGAGGAGGCCCACTCTGTGCGATCTGATGGGACGGAGGGAGGTAATCGGCAGAAGGCGGTCTCTCAAGTACTCAGATCCACTACCATGAAGGGCTTTATGGGTGGTAAGTAACACCTTGAAGCGCACCCGGAGATCAACAGGTAGCCAGCGCAGCTCGCGGAGGATGGGTGTTATGTGGGCGTACCGCGGTGCGCCCACTATCACTCGCGTGGCCGCATTCTGGACTAGCTGAAGTCGCCGGATGCTCTTCAAGGGCAGCCCCATGTAGAGCACATTGCAGTATTCCAGCCTGGAGATCACAAGGGCTCGAGTGACTGTTGTGAGAGCCTCCCGGTTCAGGTAGGGTCGCAACTGGCGTACCAGGCGAACCTGGGCAAATGCCCCCCTGGTCACAGCCGACAGATGGTGGTCAAAGGTCAGCTGTGGGTCCAGGAGGACTCCCAAGTTGCGAGCCCTGTCTGAGGGGTGTAGAATTTGACCCCCCAGCCTGAGCGATGGAACACTGGCCAAATTATTGGGAGGGAAACACAACAGCCATTCGGTCTTGTCTGGGTTGAGTACCAGTTTGTTAGCTCTCATCCAGTCCTTAACGGCCTCAAGACCCTGGTTCATCACGTCCACCGCTTCATTGAGTTGGCACGGGGCGGACAGATACAACTGCGTATCGTCCGCGTATTGATGGTATTTTATCCCGTGACTCCGAATGATCTCGCCCAGCGGTTTCATGTATATGTTGAATAGTAGGGGGGATAAGATCGAACCCTGCAGCACCCCACAAGTTAGGGGCCTCAGGGACGATCTCTGCCCCCCAACCAACACCGACTGCGACCTGTCCGAGAGGTAGGAGGAGAACCACCGCAGAACAGTGCCTCCCACTCCCACCTCCCGCAGTCGTCGCAGAAGGATACCATGGTCGATGGTATCGAAAGCCGCCGAGAGGTCAAGGAGAGCCAGGATGGATGCATGGCCTCCATCCCTGGCTCTCCAGAGATCATCGGTCAATGCGACCAAAGCGGTTTCTGTGCTGTAACCAGGTCTGAAGCCGGACTGGAAGGGGTCAAGGTAACTTGCTTCCTCCAAGGTCCATTGGAGCTGGAAGGCCACCACCTTCTCAACAACCTTCCCAAGAAAGGGGAGGTTGGAGACTGGACGGTAGTTGTTAAGAACGGCTGGATCCAAAGATGGTTTCTTCAGGAGGGGTCTCACCACTGCCCCTTTAAGTGCGGCGGGGAAGTGCCCCTCCTGAAGGGAGGCGGTTACAACCGCCTGGATCCAGCCTCGTGTCACCTCACTGCTGTTGGCAACCAGCCAGGAGGGACACGGGTCCAGTATACAGGTGGAGGCACTCACAGCTCGTATGGCCTTGTCCACATCCCCAGAGGCAACGTCCTGAAACTCAAGATGTTTTGTTGAAAAACTGTGAGACATGCCAATCATAAGTATTTTTAAAAAAATCTATATTTTGATCTACTGAATGGCTCCCCTGATCCTCAAAGATCTGCATTTGAAGTGTGATTTACCTGTCTGATTAGAAAGGGTTCCTTCTGGGCAAGGGGCACATTGGTAGCAGCAAACCTGCTGGCCCTCTGGAACTCTTCTCCTCTCTCCTGCCTGGCACCTCTTCTTGCCACACCTGGCAAAGGGCACCTTCTGAACAGAGAAGAGAGAAATGGCTGAGATGACCTAAGCACATAACGTGCTTAATTTATCTTTTTCCGTATTCCTGTTTCTCCCTCCAGAATGTCTCCCAAAGGAATGATTCACTGTCATCTATCAGAAAAGCCAAGAAAATTCCTGTTGGATTCAGTCCAGGCCACTCTTCACCCACAATGTGTATTGGAGATTAGAAATCATACTTCATTGTCTTCGAACATTGAGCTACACCTTTTCTCAAACAGATTAAGAGAGTTGGAATGGGCATTTTACATTATATAGTCCAATCCCCCAACCAAGCAGGAGATCCTACACCATTTCTGGTGTAGCTTCCAGGGATGAAGTTCCCACAACTTCTGAGGGGAACTTCTGTTCCATTATTTGATGGTTCTCACTGTCAGAGAATTCCTCCTTATTTCCAGGCTGAATCTCTCCTTATTCTGTTCCCATTCCATCATTCCTCATCTGGCTTTCTGATGCCTTGGAATACAGTTTCAACCACCCCTCTCTGTGGCAGCCTCTCAAATACTGGAAGCATTATATTATGTCTCCCCTGATATTCCTCTTCACTAGACTAGCCGAGTTCTTGCAACCGTTCTTCGTGTGCTTTAGCCTGCAGTCCTCTAATCATCTTGGTTGATCTTCTCTGCACTCTTTCTAGAGTCTCCACATCTTTTCTTATAGTGTGGTGAACAAAACTGGATGCAGTATTCCAGGTGTGGTCTTACCAGTGGTGGGTTTCAAAATTTTTTAGAACCTCTTCTGGAGGTGTGGCCTGTTTTGTGGGAGTGTCTTGCTGGTCATGTGACCGGGTGGGAGTGGCTTGCCGATCATGTGACTGGGTAGGCGTGGGCAACTTGTAAAATGCGGTGAAACTCACTTAACAACTCATTTGCTTAACAACCAAAATGTTGGCTCAGAAACTCTGACATTTGAAGCACACAAGTCTTAAAGTTGTCAAGTTGCAAGACTCTTGCACCCCTAGCCCTTTAGAAAAAAAAACCCAGGGGTGTTCAAACCTGACAGCTTTAAGACTTGTGGACTTCAACTCCCAGAATTCCTCCTCTCACTCTTCATATTGATGATGTGTGGACGGACGGGGGGAGGGAGCTGAAACAGGTGCTAAACGGCATGGCTGATTTGAAGAACCTCTTCTATAGAAGAGGTTAGAACTGGCAGGAACCCACCCCTAGGTCTTACTTAGGCTTTATAGAGTGGTATTAGGACCTCACTTGATCTTGGAGGAGCCAAGGTGGCACAGTGGTTAAATGCAGCACTGCAGGCTACTGCTAGATCAGCAGGTCAGCGGTTCAAATCTCACCGGCTCAGGGTTGACTCAGCCTTCCATCCTTCCGAGGTGGGTAAAATGAGGACCCAGATTGTTGGGGGCAATATGCTGACTCTCTGTAAACCGCTTAGAGAGGCCTGAAAGACCTATGAAGTGGTATATAAGTCTACTGCTATTGCTATTGCTATTGCTATCTTGATTATTGCATACCTCTGTTCATGCAATTTAGGATTGCATTGGCCCTTTTGGCTGCTGCCACACACTGGCTGGTTCATATTTAGCTGGTTGTCCAACTAAGACTCCAAGGTCTCTCTCATAGTCACTGCTATTAAGCCTGATTTCAATCCCACCCCTTCTTGCACCTATCATCACCAACTGTCTTACATGCAAGGCAGGCTTTCCACCAATGGCTGCCACAGTTTCTGATTGAGTCATCCTATGTTGAGTTAGAAGGGAATTCTGTATCCTCAAGATTGAATGAATCCATGAAGTTACATTTCCTTCCAGCTCACCTTTGTGGCCCAGGTGATTGCACGGGGGGTAAGGGTTAAATCCTTTCTTGAGGTAGACCTGGGATTGATTTCCCCAACCTTCATGGGCACAAAAGATAGATTAGGGCACAAAACCCAGTTGATAAGATCATATCGAGTTGATCCTGGTCCATTTTCTGAGAAGGAGACTTCCTCTCCAGCACTGTTGTTGAAGTGGACCTTCCTCAAATAGGGAAGAATCTGAAAGAAAAGAAACATTCAGGATTGGACTACTCGGCCCAAAGCCACAAGTGAGACATCCTGGCTTCTATCATTCTGGGATGGCCATCATCTTAGGAGAGGGTGGTCTATGTCTCAGAACCATGATGATAAGGGTTCCCTCCATCGAAATCTGAACAATCAGGAGTAAATGAAAAATATAAGCTCCAAGGTTTTGCTGATGATTTCATATTTACATTAGAAGAACCCATAGAAATTGGCCCTAAATGGATAAAGAAAATAGAAGAATATGGAGAAGTGGCAGGGATGAAAATGAATAAAGGTAAAACTAAGGCATTAGTCAAAAATCTCACTAATAAACAGAAAAAGGAATTGACAGAGAAAATTGACCTACAGATAGAAAATAATGTTAAATACCTTGGTATTTTCTTAACAGCGAGGTGTGGTACAATCAAATATTATAATTATACAAAGCTGATACAAGAAATTAAAATAGATCTGGAAAGGTGGAAGAATATACAGTTATCGATGATAGGGAGAATTGCGGTGGTGAAAATGAATATATTACCAAAACTACTTTTTTTATTCCAAACCATATCAGTAAAATTAGAAAAGAAATTTTTGATGAACTAAATAAAATGTCTCTGAAGTATATTTCACAAGGTAAAAAATTTAGAATAAAATTGAAATTATTACAGGACTCTAGGAATAACGGTGGTTTTGGGCTCCCAGACTGGGAATTATAGTATCAGGCCACAGCTCTCACCTGGCTAAACGAGTGGGCAAATTTGAATAACAGAAGACTATTATTACTAGAAGGGCTTGAATTGCAACTAGGCTGGCATGCCTTCCTTTGGTATGGCAGAAATATGGCGCACCAATATTTCCAGAGGCATTATGTGAGGGGCGTGTTACTTAATATTTGGGAAAAAATTAAACTGCAACATTATAGGGAAGTACGTCTGGCTCTCTCCAATGGAGGCAGTAATATATCCAAATTGAGGGGAAATTGTATGTTACAAAGATATTTTAGATTAAAGGGGTGATCTTAAATCCAGACAACAATTGCAGAGTCAGGGGATGGACTTATCTTGGTGGCCGTATTTTCAGATCCAATCAAGCCACGAAAAAGATGTTGATGTCAGGCCTGCAGTGGTTCCTTTAAGAATCTTTGGCCTGTCACACTCTTATTGCGGGGGGGGGGGGATTTAGCAAAGGGTAGAATGTGTTGCTTTCAAAATAAGAAATTCTCTCCTAGAAGCTCAAGGTCATCTTTTGTCTTCCAAACCTGAACACCTGGACGGAAGCAGTTAGGCGTGGACGCCAGTGTGGAAGAAGAAGATTGGACCATGTGATGGACTGTGGGTGTGGGGGCAAGATCATGAACTTTTAACTGGGTGGGATTCTGATGTAACTTCCAGAGTCGAAATCGCATAGCACTATGCCAACATGCCTGCTTTATTAAATTGGAACTTTAAGCATAGTAATAGCTTCAACTCTGATTTAATTTTACATGGTATTTGGAACGCTTACATCATTTCGACTCTAGAGCAGTCACATCAGCACCCCTCCCTCCTACTGGAGTGCAACCAGACCCCCTCCAATTAGGGGAGGTCAATCCAGCCAGCAGAAAGAGGCCTGGAACACATGCACCTCCCCACAGCGGCAAAGGGGTGACTCCGAACCCATGAATCGAGCAAACCAAGGGTGGGCATTCATCCCGGGTCATGGATGGGATCAATGTCAATGGACGCCTGCCCTCTTCCAGCAGATGGCGCCTTCCCAGATAACTGCTCCTGGGCAAACCCAGAGAATGGGACCACCACCAGGTCCAGCCCCCCCCCCAGCAATGCCTCCCCAGGCTTTTGCCCAACCGATGGGTGTGGGTCAACAGAGGGGCTTACCACCCCCAGCAGCAGACCAACAAGCTGCCCCTGTTCAACCACCAGCGGCCCCTCCTCCCACACCCCCACACTTCTGTGCAACATTTGATGGGTGCCCAGATAAGCTGGCTTATTTCCTGAATCGAGTATGGGCGTATGTTGATCAAGTAGGCCCACAATACCCGTCTGATTGAGAGTTGATCCAAGATTTAGCTGAGGGGATGAATGAAAAGGAGGCTGCGCAGTGGATAGCGGAGCTCCACAAGGAAGCGGCTCCTGAGCTGGATGATATAAATGGGTTCATCCAACCGATGCGCGCCAGGTTTAGTGATGTGGCCCAAAATGTGGATGCTGAAGACCAGATCCACGAATTGCAACAAGCTGGTCATCCCGTGAAGGAATTAGTTTAGGAATTCCGGAGAATAGCTGGGAGATTACGCTATTGGCCAGAAAGACTCTTGGTCTACACATTCAAAAAAGCCTTAGATCCCAAACTTAAAGAAGCTTGTGCTGTAAGGGGGATCCCGGAACGTCTCCAAGATTGGTATACCACTGCAATCATACTAGACCCCCAAGATTAACAGCTATCGAAAGCCTGGTACCGGAACCCCTACCAAAAAGCCTTTGGGCCAACGTACGCAGAGGCAGAGAGCTGAGAGGCCTCTACCAACCCCCCCCGTGGGGCCTTCATAAAGTGCTACCGATGCGGTCAAATGGGCCACAGAGCAACAGAATGCCTGGCTCCAGCTCCTGTTCCACAACAGCGCCAACCATCTGCCAGCGCAATGAAGTAAAAAACCCCAAAGCCACCCGAAAACAGCCATTTACTACAGCAGCCAATGGAGGTAGAGAACCCTGTTATTGAAGAAGCCCCTGGGGCCTCGGAGGAGGAGGATGAAAATGCTGAAGACGACCCAATGGTGAGTGCACCTATTCCCTCCTTTACCGTAAAATCCCAACTCCAAGTGCCCAGAACGGGGGTAGAAGGGGAAGTTGTGGCGATCATAGACACCGGCTGCACCAGATGCTTAATCAGCATGTCAATAGTGGAGCAGCTAGGTATACGCACAAGACCCCTAAGCCACCCTATTCGGTTCGAGCAAGTAGATGGAACCCTAATTGGGGGCGCCCCAGCCACAAAGATCACTGAATTAGTGAAGCTGAAGATAGGCCGACACTATGAGTTCATCAGATTCATTGTAGCCCCAAAGATGCAGGAGGCAATTATATTGGGACTTGCATGGTTGGACAAGTGGGCACCTACTATCAAGTGGTAGGACGGTGTTAGAAAAGTGATCATTGAATTTGGGCCGTTACCACCCGTGGAGCCTAAAGGCCACCCAGGAACAATTAGAACCAACAGCCGAAACCATCCAGAACCTGCAGCCCCTGCAGCAGACACCAAACCTCCGGGGATCCAACGCGTGCCAAAGGTCTACTGGGACTTGGAGGGGGTGTTCAGTGAGGAAGACGGAGACTACCTTCCACCTCACCGCCCCACAGACTGTGCGATAGACTTCAAACCAGGGGTAACCTTACCAAAGCCAAAAATGTACTCTATGACTCCTAAGGAGATGACTGAATTGAGGAAGTACATCGACACCAATTTAAAAAGGGGTTTTATTGAACTTCATGGTAGTGGATCTGCGTACTTGAGAGACCGCCTCCTGCCAATCACCTCCTCTCGACCCATTAGATCTCACAGATTAGGCCTCCTCTGAGTGCCATCTGCCAGCCAGTGCCGGCTGGCAACTACGCGGAGGAGAGCCTTTTCAGTAGCAGCTCCGACCCTCTGGAACGATCTCCCCATGGAGATTCATACCCTCACCACTCTTCAGACCTTCCGCACAGCCCTCAGGATCTGGCTATCCTGTCAGGTCTGGGGGTAAAGAGTATAATCCGCCCCCACCCGAATGTTGAATGAATGTTGCTCGATTTTAATTATATATTGTGTTTATATGTCATCGTATGTTTCCCCCTCCCATACAAGTTGTTAGCCGCCCTGAGTCCCCTCAGGGAAAAGGGCGGCCTATAAATAAACTCAACTACAACTACAACTACTACAACCAGCAAAGTCGAAGGTAGCGGCCCCAGTGCTCTTCAGAGAAAAGAAAGATGGCGGAGTTCGCCTCTGTGTAGATCTGCGAGCTTTGAATGCGGTATGCGAAAAGAACACCTATCCCCAACCCCTCATGAAGGATACGTTGAACCACTTGGCTAAAGGCAAAATCTTCACCAAGCTGGACTTGAGAGAGGCATATTACTGCATACAAATCCGGGAAGGGGATGAGTGGAAAACTGCATTTAACACTCCCCTGGGAAGCTTCCAGTACAAAGTCATGCCTTTTGGACTACAAGGAGCACCCGCAGTCTTCATGCAGTACATAAATGAGGTGTTACATGACCACCCGTACTGCGGAGTACTCATTTATTTGGATGACATCTTGATTTTCTCTGAGACCTTAGAAGAACATGTAAAACTAGTGCGTCAAGTTCTGAAAAAACTTCTAGATGCCAAGCTGTACGCCAAGTTGTCAAAGTGTGAGTTCCACAAGACCTCGCTAGATTACCTGGGGTATCGCATCTCCAACGAAGGAGTAGAAATGGATCCAGGAAAAGTAAAAGCGGTGTTGGATTGGAAACCTCCCAGTACTCGCAAACAACTGCAAAGCTTTCTTGGATTTGCGAATTTGTATAGGCAGTTCATCCCGACTTTCACTGAAATTGCCCTACCATTAACTGAGTTATTAAAGACGGGTCCTTCCCCAACAAAGCCAAAGGCTAACCAACCACTAAGGTGGAGGATGGACTGTCAAAAAGCCTTTGAGAAATTAAAACGGCTCTTTGCCCAAGAGCCCATCTTGCAACATCCCGACCCAGAACAACCTTTTATAATCCAGACGCATGCCAGTGATGTAGCAATAGCCGCAGTACTACTATAAAAAAGCAAAGAAGGCCACCTCTTGCCTTGTGCTTATATCTCCAAGAAACTCACCCCTACTGAAAGAAGGTGGCCCATTTGGGAGAAAAGACATTCGCAATCAGGTGGAACATGCTCACCTGGAGACATCTCCTAGAAGGGGGTGACATACCATTCGAGGTCTGGACTGATCCTAAAAACCTCGAAGCACTTTTAGCTCATCGGAGGTTATCCCCTAAGCAAGTTCGCTGGGCACAATACTTCCAAAGGTTCAAATTCGAAATTAAACACATCCCAGCAGGAAAGAACTTGTTAGCAGATGCTCTGTCGGGAAAACCGCTATATGACAGTAAGAAGGAAGAAGTTGTCCACCCCATCATATCTCCCTCTCACCAAAAAGCAGCTCAAGTCACCACTCGGATCCAAGATAAGTTGACGACTGAGCTGAAGGCAGCTCTCCAGACAGACCCGTGGTTCAACAACAACAAGGACATCCTAACGGTGAGTGAGGGCTTAGCCTGGAAGGGGTCCAAGCTATATGTTCCTGCAGGGATGAGGCTGCAAGTGCTACAGTGGAGTCATGATGCGAAACTAGGAGGCCACTTCGGATTCCTAAAAACGCTCCACCTCACCAGACGTCAATTTTGGTGGCCAAAGATGAAATCAGAAGTGGAAGATTATGTCAAAAGCTGCGCTACTTGTGCCACAATGAAAACCCGGCTGGGAAAACCCCCTGGACTACTACGAGTGGCCAGCCCCAGCAGACGGTGGGAAGAGATCACCATGGATTTCATTGTCGAGCTTCCAAACAGTGGCGATAATAGAGTAATCTGGACAGTTATTGATTTGTTTTCCAAGCAAGCGCATTTCATCGCTTGCTCGGGGTTGCCATCTGCAAAGAAATTATCAAAAATGTTTGTGAAAAACATTTATCGCCTGCATGGGGTGCCAAAAAAGGTCATTTCAGATCGCGGAGTTCAGTTCACCGCTAAGTTCTGGAGAGAGTTCCTCAAATCAATTGGGTCCATGCAGGTGCTCAGCTCAGCATTTCATCCCAGCACCAATGGCACAGCAGAGAGGGCCAATGCAATGGTGGAACAATACCTCCGGTGTTATGTGGATTATCAGCAAGACAACTGGTCAGACTTACTACCCTTCGCTGAAGTGGCATACAACAATGCGGTCCACAGCAGTACCGATTTAACTCTGTTCCAGATTACCAGTGGCATGGAGTTCGTTCCCATACCTGAGCTACCAAAAGAACCTCCCTCCTCCATGTCTCTGAATGAATGTCTCTCTCTCCCCCCTCTCTCAAACAGACACACGCACACAGAGAACTTCGATCCCTCTCTCATTCACTCACTCTCAAACGCAAACACAGAAGTTGGATTGGATATATTTTCCAAAGGCTTGAAAGCAGCTCCTCTGCAATACCCCGCCTTCCCCTGCTGCCTTCCGATCAAACTTTTTGAATTCCTCCCCACGCCCCACATGAACCTTTTCCAGCTGTTTCAGAGATGATTTCGAGACTGCTTCTCCCTGCCCTGCCCTGCCCTCCCCTCTTGAAAAGCCAGAGCTCTGTCAGACTGAGCTAGTTGCTCCCAGAGAACTCTAGAGCCTCTAAAAATGCCCTCTACAGGAGGCGAGAGAATACGTGCCTCATTTGCATAAGGAATTCTTTGCTTGTTAACCCTTGCTTAACTCTTAAAAGGCGAAAAATTCCTTATGCAAAAGAGGCCCCTAGTTCTCTGGCCTCCTACTAGTTAACACTGAGAGCAGACACCAAGCCACTGTGACTTGAAATCAGGTAGCAACTACCCTGGCTTTAATTATTTTAAGAAAATTATTTAATATCCTTTCTTTTCTCTGAGGAGACTGGTGAGACCCCGCCTCCCTTGCCTCTAGTGACTGCATGTCCGTGCTAGGGCTGTAACTAACCCCTTGAAGCTTCTTGCTCACAAAATCACCCAGATTGTCATCTAGCTCTGAGTTGGCACCACCTGCGTGGAATGGCCACTGCAGGAAACTCCATGGAGCACTGGAGGCCCCCCAGAACTTTATAGAAAGGTCTTTTCTATCAGGATCATTTGGACAACTGTCTTGGTTGACTTCTCTTCTCCCCCCACCGCCCCCAAAGGCCACGTTCGACAAAAGATTAAGCTTAATTTGTATTAAAAAAAACTCCTGGTATATTAGCATGGGGTTATTTAATCAGTGATACAGCAAATGCATAAAGGAACCTTCCTCTCCATTGGATTCCATGGAAACTCCCAGAGATTACCTGCCATGACTGGACATTGGAGATCCTCTTTCCAAGCTTCGTTGTGGTTGATCCATGCAGTTCATGCAATGCGTGTGCCACGGCATAAATGGCATTGTAGATGTTGTAACTTTCACCCGTCATGCTTGTTTCAAACACATAAGTTGGCACGTTGTGTAAATTCTCCTTTCCTGTACATTGTCTTTCATACCTATCTGGTTCTTGGAACCTGCAGTTAAAGACCCTTTCCCACCATAGAGGGAGGAAAACGTCTCCTTGTGGGTACAAAGGGTCTAAAGACAGAAGGAAACGGCTGAATCCAGGGACATCCCCAGCGTGGTCCCTGAAATGCAGAGATCCATGCAAGAACTTTAACTTTCTCAAAGTGTATGGATATCCTATCGCACCAAATGTCCAATGGGACGTTATTATCCAAACTTTCCAAACTGGTGGCTTTCTAGTGTCATCATACAAACGGAACAAGAATAATGAAACATTTTCAAAGTCTCCAAAGAGAATAACCACATCTTTTTTAAATAAAGTTTGGCGAATGGAGTTGAAATCCAACTTTGCAATATTATTAGAAATGAACAGGTTACTGAAGGCCAGGCAGATCTCCTTCTCCTTCAGCATTGGCAGCAGAGCTGAGATGAAACGTTCTCCATTGTCATCTTTAGGGGCCACAAGGCCAACCCAGTTCCACTGGAAACACAGGAGCAGCTGGACTAGACCTTCGTACTGAGGAAATTCCTTGGGATTATTCTGGAAGAAGGAGGGATAACCGCTTCTGTCTCCCTGAGAGAACTCAAAGCCAACACCTAGCTGGAGAAAGTAAGAATCCTCATTAAGAGACAAAGTACATTTTAATGGTGACATACAGGGAATAGACTGCACTGAAAAGGTAGCTACACTTCTGTGTAAAATATGCAGAATTAGGAAAGTTAGGATGGAATTCCCACCGGAACTTATAGCTGTCCAATTGTGTCCAACTCTAGGGGGAGGTGATCATCTCTGTTTCTTAGTTGAGGGAGCCTCCTTACCTGTGGCACCTTGAAGAGGCTGAAGATGGAGGCCATCTGCCTTGAGGATTTGGAGTTGAGACCCCCAATGACGGAGAGCAGAGGGTCCTGCCTGTCACATTTGTAGCCTGGAACCATTCGGCCTCGTGTGGAGAGCAGGAAGAGGCTGAATAAGAAAATCCTCCTCTCCAACTTGTGATTGTCATAGATGTGGAAGCCAAGGGTGATGTTAGGGAGAAGAACCAGATTCTTATTGATCTCCCTGACTGCAAACATCAAGGCCAGGAACTGCTGGTAGTTCTTGGATAGGAGTCTATAGTGAGAAAAACATTGGGGAACATTAGAAGAAAGTTTGAAGCTTGACTTGCCTTCCTGGCATCCTGTGGAGCAGAAAGACCCTGGTTTCATTAGGTTTCTAAGGATGTTCCTTGGTTAATCTTTGAGGGCTTAGTAGTAAGAGAGGAGAAAAGCTACTCTGTCCATATCACAGACCATTTGGTCTCATCCCTTCCTTCTTCACTTTGCTCCACTTTGCTTCCAAATTGCTCCTCTAGCAGCCTCAATTTGGTTGAGCAGCTACTTCAGGTCTGGTGACCATTGCAGAGAACCGGACTATGGGGGGGGGTGTCACAGCACAGATTAACTGATGACCATTAATAATAAGCCCTGCTGATCCCAAAGCTGAATATTTTTTTATCAGAAAATGTTTTCATTTTTTATTCTCTTACATGCCATTTTAAGTATACATTCACATAATTGTTATTCTTCTTTACAATTATCGTTCTTATATATTTATTATTTCATTTAATAGTTTATAACATGCAGTTTGGGTTGCTTTGTTTACCATCCCTTCCTCCTGTTGTAACACTACTTTATTTTCCCTTTTTCTCCCTCCTTCTCTTCTTTACTTCCTTCCTTCCTTCCTCTTCTCCTTTCCCTTCCTTCTTCCCTTCCTTTTCTCCTCCTCCTACTCTTCCTCTTCCTACCCCCTCTCCTTCCCTTCCTCTCCCCTCCATCCTCTCCTTGCCTCTTTCTTCTTTTCCCCATCTTCCTTTCATTCTCTCCTCCTCTCTCCCTTTCTTTTTCTATTGTTGTTGGTGTCTCTTTCAAATCTCAGTTTATGTTTCCTTGGAATGGTATTTCCACAAACCCAAATATAATTTGATATCATTTCTTATTCCCTTACCTTCACTAATCTATCCTAACTATATTTCCCTCTCCCCCTTTATGTCTCGCTCTTGGATATATACTTGTATATTTGATATTTTCTTTTCTGTTTTTCCCTTCTTCCCCTCCCTTTCCATTTATCCGTGCATTGGCTGAGTTATATATCTTCTCCTTACTTTCTTTTCTAGTTCCCTTTCTCTAGCCCAGTCGTTCTCAATCTTCCTAATGCCGCGACCCTTTAATACAGTTCCTCATGTTGTGGTGACCCCCAACCATAAAATTGTTTTATGTTTTCTCTATTGTTTCAAAAATATGTGTTTTCCGATGGTCTTAGGCAACCCCTGTGAAAGGGTCATTCGACCCCCAAAGGGGCCCCAAGGGGCCTAGTTTTGGCCCCAAAAGCTGAATCTTGTTTTTTTTCCAGTGTCCCATACAGGAAAACACTTGAGCTTTTATTTCAGTGTCCCACCATGACCCCCTGCCCAAATTAATCTTTTAACTCAACTTCTCCCCTGGTTAAGCACAGATTCTGTTCTCCCTCTTTTCACTTTTTATATTTATCATCTTCCTGATGATGAGCTCTAAAACACTGAGGATTTTAGCCTCTTCTATGCATAGCAGAAAGATTTGAAATATGCTTGGACATTGCAAACCTCCCCAGAAGAAAGATTTCCTAAAAGTATACCTGAATCCAAAACAAGGTTAAATAATCATCTACATATTTTCCCTCCAGGTGAAACTTACTCTTTTAGGAAAATATGTGAGATCAGGTTTATTGGACTGTCTTCAATATTGATGGCCTTAAAGGTTTCCAGGTTAAAATTCCCACCAATGATGAAGTCACCAGACCTGTAATAGTCCCATTGTTCTGGAGTCTGGAAAGGGTTTGTCAACACACACACAGTTTGCATCCTCTTAGCAGGAGTTGGAGGCAGGGGGCAGAAGAGCAGGAGGAGGAGAGGCAGCCCAGCCATTCTTCTTCTTCTCACCTCCCCTCCTAGATCAGAAATCAAGGTTCCTGCAGAGGTAGAATGGCAGGCAGCCCTTGAAATCTCACCAGAACTTTAGCCCAATAGAAATAGGCTGTGCTGCCTGGAATCAACTGTGCTTGCTCTTAGTTGTGTCTGGGCTGTGACCAGAGAGAAATCTAAGACCAGCTGAGGCTCACCAAAGCCAGGAGTTTGCTATTCGCAAGACAGGGGAAGGTGAGATGTCCTGACTCCACTGGGAGAACTAAGAGCACATCTTTATAACATGTTTTATCCTGGAATAGCAGGCCCTGCACATGTGGGGAAAACACCAGGAGGAAGAGGAGGAGGAGGAGGAGGAGGAGGAGGAGGAGGAGGAGGAGGAGGAGGAGGAAATCCACAGGGGATACATTAAGAATTACTCTTCTCCTGATAATTGAAAGAAGAAGCAATTGTCTTATCTACTTAGCAGTAGCTTTTCTTCATATGTCAGGGAGGGAAAAACAGGTTTCTGTCTCCTTCTGTTCATCCACAGAGCAGATGGACTTGAGAATCATGGTGGAGTTGGACATGGAACCTCATGAGGCAGACAGGTGGCCTTTGGCCTGTGCCACAGGTTGTTCAGATAGTATGAATAACAGAACAAGAGATCACGAAGGGACCTTGGTGATCTTCTAGTACTCCAACTCCCTGCTCAAGTCAGAGAATCTATACCATTTTAGACCAATTGTCAGGATTCCAAGTAACAGCCTCAATGCAATCAACACTCCGAGGCCAAGATGTTCCTCAAAGTCCACATTTATTAGGCACGTCATATTGGCACATCTGGTGAAAATCCGAGTCTGAAGGTCCTTAATTTGGGAAGGTCCCCACCCAAATTAAGTTCACAGGCCCTTCCCCTCAGTCCACATGTCCATCACATGGTCCAACCAGGTCACAACCCCCATTCCAGTTGGGTTCAGCACCCCCTCCCAGCACCTGGTGGGAATGTCCTTGGTTCCTAGGAGAAATTATTTTTATTTTGGCTACAGGTCCCCCGCTATGGTTTAGGTTTAGGTTTATTGGATTTATATGCCGCCTGTCTCCCAAGGACTCAGGGCAGCATACAACATTAAAAGAAACACATAATACAAAAGTTAAAAAATTTAAATAGAATATCCCAAACAAACCCAATTAGAATTAACAATAACATTTTTTAAAAAATTCGAATTAAAATTAACAATGATCAATAATTTATTTTGTTTTGTTCACGCCAAGCCGGTTTGCTGGAAAAGCCAACTTTTTAGGGCGCGTCGGAAGGACTGGAAGTCGGGGATTATACGAAGCTCCGGGGGCAGCTCATTCCAGAGGGAAGGCGGTCCCACAGAGAAGGCTCTCCCCCTGGGGGGTCACTAGCCGTCACTGTCTGGCCGATGGCACCCTGAGGAGGCCAACTCTGTGGGATCGCACTGGACAGTGGGAGGTTACTGGTGGCAGTAGGCGGTCTCGCAGGTATCCTGGGCCTAAGCCATGGAGCGCTTTAAAGGTCATAATTAGTACCTTGAATTGCACCCGGAAGACAACCGGCAACCAGTGCAGACCGCTTAAAAGGGGTGCAACATGGCAGCACCTGGGTGCCCCCATGATAACCTGCACAGTCGCATTCTGGACCAGTTAAACCCTCCAAGTGCTCTTCAAGGCCAGCCTCATGTAGAGAGCGTTACAGTAGTCCAGGCGAGACTCTACTCCCCTTCCCATTCTCACAGCTCCAACCAATCTTGCTGTCAGCCTCTGTCTCACTACTTGCTTTCGGCTGCCATTGAACCTGGAGGGGGGAGAGGCATGGTATTTGGGAAGGGATGTTTTAAGTACAGGAGTGATTGTGAAAAGGGAGTTTTGTTCTCACCATCTACTGCACATACTGGAGATAGCGATTGAGGTGGCCAAGGCCAACTGTCCTGCATTCCATCCTGATGATGCTTTTTGAAGATGGAACTCTCATGACACCTGAGGGTTTTGCAGATTGGACTCTGGATGGGGTTACCAGGGGGAGGGAGTTGGGTGACATATTGATATCTATGATTTTGCACACTTTTGCCTCAGATCTTGCTTTGCTTAGCTGCTATCTTTTCATAACCAGTAAAAGTACTCTTAATTCTGCGAAATGGAGTTAATTAGTTGATGAGGGAGGCAGGCTTGACATTAAGCAAGATCTCACTTTCGCACTCATCCCGGAGCTAACACCTTCCGAGGGGAGTGTAAATAAAACCGAAACCTTCAAAAGAATGTCCTACCCAGGCAGCGACCAGAAGGATTACATGGGGGGTAGCTGTATCTTCATGTCCCTTGCAGACGGAGTGGATGGCTGAACTGAATTTGGAGGAATGATCCATCCTCTCCAGGTGGTTGTTGGGAGTGAGACAGAAGTATGACCCTGAGGAAATTCCGCCTGGAGTTACCACAAGGTGATATTGGCGGCCGGCAGCTGCTTAGCAGGATATTGAGGAGAACCTTATGATGTCCCAGGCTATCAAACTCTTTGAAGAGGCTTGGGAGAGGCGACGCTTACGTGAGAGCGGTCCCGAAAGAGAAGCTGATCTCCCAGAACCAGAGGAGAGAACTGCAGAGACCCTGTTCTGCCCAAGGGGGGCCTTGGGGGCAGACAGTGGAGCTTATCAGGGTGGAGAAGCCCTTGTGCCAGCAGCAATGGCTGTGAGACCCCTTCCAAGAGGGGGAGGGGCCCCCCACAGATACCGGATGGCAAAAGTTCCTCCAGTTGGTGTGAAATTTGGTGGGGAATCAAAGGACCTAGGATTTTTCCTGGTCCAAGTCTGGAATTTCATGCAACAGTTCGGAGAGGACCATGGCGCTGGAGAACAAGGCAGCAACTTGGATGGTTGCCAAGCATAATGATGACTCCCCCCTACTGAGAGACTATAATAGGTTTATGGCCACCCTGAGGAGATGCTTTGATTATACTTTACCCCATGCTGTCACTAGATCCTGAAGATGCTCCAAGATGGCCTCAGCGTTGACACCCATGGTTATTCATCGGGTATGACTCGTTGAGAGGAGAAAAGGACCAGGGGAGACACATTAGAAGTGTATCTCAGGGGCTGCCACAAAGAAGAAGGTGTCAATTTATTCTCCAAAGGACCCGAAGGCAGAACAAGAAGCAATGGGTGGAAACTAACCAAGGAGAGATCCAACCTAGAACTAAGGAGGAAATTCCTAACAGCAAAAAAAAAACTAACTAGTGGACTATGGTTCCCTTCAGAGGTTGAGGGTGTCCAATCCAAATCCAAAAGTAACCAGAGCTAAAATCTTCGGAAACTTAAAAAACAAAAATAACCTAAACTAAAATTTGGAGAAATTTAAAAATTTAAAAAAACTTCAACTACATGTCAACAGTCCAACTAGCAAATCCAAAAAAAGTAGGCACTCTCAGGAACTTTGTACTCCCAGAAGCAAAACTTTATTGGATACAACATTTCGTTATTGAACAATCAAAACCAACTCTGGTTTTTCCCATGCAGGGCTTGCACAGTTAAATAATAGCTTCTCCTTCTGCCCACCCCTCGCTGTTCACATTGTCCAATTAGGAATCATCCTTTTGTTCTGAGATTAGTTTACTTCTTTGTCAGACACCAAGAATAAATGGCCTTGGTGGTTCTTGGTTCTTACGGTCTATCCCAATCCAAATATGCCTCAAAGATAAATATAAATGTTGCATTTCCCTGAATTACTTAGAGATTCTTGTTTCTTATAATATTTTCTTTACAATTAAGATCAGGCCTGAATAGGATAATGTAGCATTTGGGGAAAAAGATGCAAGCCAAGAGACCAGCCCCAGAGGCCAAGATGGAGAAGATCTCCACGGCAACCATGGACTTCCCTTTGGTGCTCAGGTAGGTGGGGAGGAATGAGATCCAAACACTGCAAAAGACCAGCATGCTGAAAGTAATGAACTTGGCTTCGTTAAAGCTGTCAGGCAATTTCCTAGCCAGGAAGGCCACAGAGAAACTGACAAAGGCCAAAACTCCCAGATAGGCGAGGGCAGCATAAAACATGAAAGCTGAGCCTTCATTACATTCCAAAATGGCTTCTCCTACCAAGGAGTGGAAGTCCATGTTGGGAAATGGAGGAGAAGTTACCAGCCAGGTGACACACAGAACAGCTTGAACCAGGGGACAGGCTATAACAATGGAGTTGGTCAATGGTTTTCCTAAGAATTTCCTTGCCCTGTTCCCCGGTTTGGTGGCCATGAAGGCCAGAACCACCATGACAGTTTTTGCCAAGACAGAGGAAACCGCAAGGGCAAAGAGAATGGCAAAGGCAGTTTGTCGGAAGAGACAGGTGAGCTTCCCAGGTCGACCAATGAAGAGGAAGGAGCAGAGGAAGCAGAGCAGGAGGGAGACCAGGAGGATGTAGGTGAGATCTCGGTTGTTGGCCTTGACAATTGGTGTGTCATGATGTGTATGGAATATCACCAAGATCGCCAATGTCATCATACAGAGAGAAAGCACTAGAGAAGCCAAAGTGTATCCCAGGGTCTCTTGATAGGACAGGAAGTGGATCTTCTTCACAATGCAATGGTCTTTGTCCTTGTTGGGATATTGGTCTTCTGGGCAAGGATCACAGCGAGCTGCATCTGAAATCAAGATAAAATGATAAGATGAAAGCCTTTCTCTAAAGATTTCGGAGGCATTTCTCATGGGAAATATCTTTCCCTCAGGGTGACATGATTGTCCCCTTTCTCTTGTGGCCAAATGTTTTGACGGAATGAGCCACTCAGCACTTTAGGGTGCATCAAAAAGGGCAAGTCAACTTTCATTTATGATGACCCTGAGAATAGGTCAGTCAGAAACAAGTATCGGTTTGCTTTTGACAAAAACGAGATCCTCTCCAATCACCGGTCACTTCCATGGCTACAGTGGCTTTCAATTGTCAAAGAGATTTACATTTTTTTCCTACTTTCTTTTGGTATCCCCAGAAGATGGTTAGATCTTCATCAAGAAGGCCTTCTCTTTTTTAGTCTGTGTGCAATATCAATTTGGGTATGTGCCAGGGGTTGTTTCCGGCATTACTGCTGGTTCAGTGTACATGTGCAGTTGTCTGTAAATAGGTCTGTGCATATGCAAAACATTAAAAATGGCAAAAACCATGCCATGGTTACTGGGGCACTGGTTTGGGGGCATGGCGAGCCATCCCTACCAGTTCGGCGACCCAGTTGCAATTTCCATTATCGGTTCGCCTGAACTGGTGCAAACCGGTAGCAACCCACCTCTGGTGTGTGCTGAGAAGATGAGAGGGACAGAGAGACAGAGAGGGAGGGACGGAGGGACCAGGTATCAAATATTTCTATTGTTCATTTTTCCTTTCTTTTGCAGGAAAGAGCTAGCATACATCTGTAGGTGCATCTCTCTCACGGATCTAATAATTTCCAGGGAGACTGATAGTGCTGAAAGAAGCAGGACACACTGTAAACAACAAAAATTGAACCTTGAACCACACATCCCACAACTTCAGGAAAACATTGGTGGTTGGTTTTCCCAAAGGAATACAAGAACAGAAAGGACGGTAGTTCACATGTAAACTGTACCCTGAAACTCCCCTTTTATTCATGAATGGGAAAAAATGGCCTGGACCATTTTAGATACATAAACTAAGAGGTTTTGCTGAAAAACGATGAATACTTTGAGACATGTCAATCAAACGAAAACCTATTTTAAAAAGCAATATTTTTAAAGAGGGGTTTGTCAAAAACAGATCATGCCAGACTAATCTTATTGCATTCTTTGACAAAATGACAACATTAGTGGACCAGAGGAATGCCATCGATATAATTTATTTGGACTTCAGTAAGGCATTTGATAAGGTAGACCATAACCTACTACTAGATAAAGTAGAAGAATGTGGGTTAGACAGCATCACCACCAGATGGATTCGTAACTGGCTGACCAACCACACTCAACGTGTAGTCCTCAATGGAACTGCATCTACATGGAGGGAAGCATGCAGTGGGGTACCCCAAGGCTCTGTTTTGGGCCCAGGACTCTTCAACATCTTCATCAATGATTTGGATGAGGGAATAAATGGGGAACTTATGAAATTTGCAGATGACACCAAGCTGGCAGGAATAGCCAACACTCCAGAAGACTTGAGGCTTAAGATTCAGAAGGATCTTGACAAACTTGAACATTGGGCACTATCTAATAAAATGAAATTCAATGGTGAAAAAAGTAAGGCTCTACATTTAGGCAAGAAAAACTAAATGCACAGATACTGTCAGCCTCTGCTTTGCTGCTGCTTCGGCTGCCATTGAAACGGGGAGGGGGGGCATGGTATTTGGGAGGGGATTACTAATTGTGCTGGAGGAAGATTCTGGAGTTCTGCTGCCTGTCGGACTGCGCATGCGGAGGTGGTTTCCCGCCAAGGCCAATGGCACAGACATTCCATCTTGGTGATGCCTTTTGAAGTTATCTCACACCTGACACTTGGGAGAATTATGATTGGACTGTAACTGGGATGCCAAGGGGTGGGGAATGGGTTATTCTATATATCATTTGCTTTCGCGCCTAAATAATCAGTCTTCGCTTTGCTACGCTTCTGATAATTTATAATGAGTAAAAGTACACTTGATTTCTATCAATGGAGTCTTGTGGTTTTCCTTTCCTAATTATCTAATGGAGGAGTGCTGACAGATACAATATATGTGGTACCTTGCTCAACAGTAGTAACTGTGAAAGGGATCTTGAAGGCCTAGTGGACAACCATTTAAATGGGAGCCAGCCGTGTGCAGCAGCTGCCAAAAAAGCCAACACAGTTTTAGGCTGCATCAACAGAGGGATAGAATCAAGATCACACAAAGTGTTAATACCACTTTATAAGGCCTTGGTAAGGCCACATTTGGAATACTGCATTCAGTTTTGGTCACCATGATGTAGAAAAGATTTGGAGACTCTAGAAAGAGTGCAGAGAAGAGCAACAAAGAGGATTAGAGGACTGGAGACTAAAACATATGAAGATCGTTTGCAGGGACTGGGTATGTCTACTTTAATGAAAAGGACCAGGGGAGACATGATAGCAGTCTTCCAATATCTTAGGGGTTGCCACAAAGAAGAGGGAGTCAAAATATTGTCCAAAGCACCTGAGGGTAGAACAAGAAGCAATGGATGGAAACTAATTAAAGAAAGAAGCAACTTAGAACTGACAGTTAGAACAATTAACCAGTGGAACAGAAGTTGCCTCCAGAATTTGTGAATTCCCCAACACTGGAAGTCTTTAAGAAGATGTTGGATAACCA
Source organism: Thamnophis sirtalis (assembly GCF_051295495.1). NCBI lineage: Eukaryota > Metazoa > Chordata > Lepidosauria > Squamata > Natricidae > Thamnophis > Thamnophis sirtalis. The sequence goes on along the minus strand of NW_028261381.1, from coordinate 183,405,669 downwards.
TTTGTCTGAAATGGTATAGGGTTTCCTGTCAAGGCAGGGGGTTGGACTAGAGGACCTCCAAGGTCCCTTCCAACTCTATTCTATTCTATTCTATTCTATTCTATTCTATTCTATTCTATTCTATTCTATTCTATTCTATTCTATTCTATTCTATTCTATTCTATTCTAATATTTTGATCTACTGAATGGCTTCCGTGATCCTCAAAGATCTGCATTTGAAGTGTGATTTACCTGTCTGATTAGAGATGGTTCCTTCTGGGCAAGGGGCACATTGATAGCAACAGACCTGCTGGCCCTCTGGAACTCTTCTCCTCTCTCCTGCCTGGCACCTCTTCTTGCCGCACCTGGCAAAGGGCACCTTCTGAACAGAGAAGAGAGAAATGGCTGAGATGGTCTAAACAATGAATGTTCTTCATTTATTTGTTTCCATATTCCTGTTTCCCTCTCCAAAATGTCTTCCAAAGGAATGATTCACCATAGTCAACCTGAAAAGTCAAGAAAAATTCTGTTGGGTTCAGGCTAGGCCACCCTCACAATGTATATTGCAGATTGGGAATGATCCTTTGTTGTCCAAAGGAAGGCTTCTGACATGGAGCTGCAGCTTTTCTAAAACAATGAATCATGAAGATCCAACTGAATGGTCGATGGAGATCACTGTTGCCTGTTCTAATTGCGTCTGGATTTCAATCAGACTGTTTTCCTAATCCCACTGTCAGGCCCGTGGCCATCTTTTCTTCTGGGTCTTTGGCCTGCCACACTCTATTCTTCTACTATGCAATTTCTATTGTGGGAAAATGGGAGGGTTAGATGCTATGTAGCCATAACAAAATACTTTCTAGAAAGCCAAGGTCATCCTTTGTCTTTGCACCTCTGCACCTGACCGGAACTGGATGGGTGGAAGCTGCCAGCGCCACAGTGGGAGGTTGGACCATGGGATGGACTTGTGTGTGTGTGTGTGGGGGGGGGGGAGGAAAAATCTTGAACTTTCAACTGGGTGGGGAAAACCGGGAAGTTTTCAGATTCGGGTTTTCCCAGATGTGCCAACATGGCTCTCTTCATAAATTGGAACTTTGAGCAATACTTTGCCTTGGACTCTGATTTACTTCTGGATGCTATTTGGAACCTTGATACCCCCCTTTCTTGCACCTATCAATCACCAAATGTGTTACATGCAAGGCAGCTTTTCCACCAACAGCGCCCATATTTCCCGATTCAGTCATCCTGTATTGAGTTAGAAGGGAATTCTGTATCCCCAAGAGAGAATGAATGAATGAATCTTTCCCGCCAACATTTCCTTCCAGCTCACCTTTGTGGCCCAGGTGATTGCACGGGGGGTATGGGTGAAATCCTTTCTTGAGGGAGACCCGGGATCGATTGCCCCAACCTTCACGGGCACAAAGGTTTTATTAGGGCAAAGAATCCAGTTGATAAGATCATATTGAGTTGATCCCGGTCCATTTTCTGAGAAGGAGACTTCCTCTCCAGCACTGTTGTTGAACTGGACCTTCCTCAAATAGGGAAGAATCTGAAAGAAAAGAAACATTCAGGATTGGACTACTCGGCCCAAAGCCACAAGTGAGACATCCTGGCTTCTATCATTCTGGGATGGCCATCATCTTAAGAGAGGGGGGTCTATGTCTCAGAACCATGATGAGAAGAGTTCCCTCCATCGAGATCTGAACAATCAGGAGTAACACCAAATATTTAACAACTTCCTCAACACTACAAAAGGTTCTCTTTGTTGTTGGGCGTTTGTGTCCTGGCTTCTTCAACTCCAGATTTACCAGAGCAATTCCTACACACCAACTGTCAGGGTTCTGATTGATGCCCTAATAAAAGCAGGAGCATGCAGCCAGTTTTCAAGGGAAATCCAGTTGTTTATTAGGAGCATCATGTCAGCATGGACCCAGTGAAGCTAGCTCTGACCCCACTCAGTTCGTGCCTTGCCTCTGACCCTGTCTCCCTCTCCCCCCAAGGTGTGTCATCAGTCGCCTTCCCCCAGCGAAGCAAAGGTTTGGCCCCCTATGACCCCTGGGTCTGGGGGCTCTCAGAGTAGTGGCCTCAGGGTCAACCTGGCTACAGGTTTTAAGAGCCGAGGTGGCGCAGTGGTTGGAGTGCAGCACTGCAGGCTACTTCAGCTGATTGCTAGTTCTGCAGCTCGGCGGTTCAAATCTCACTGGCTCAGGGTTGACTCAGCCTTCCATCCTTCCGAGGTGGGTAAAATGAGGACCCGGATTGTTTTTGGGGGCAATATGCTGACTCTGTAAACTGCTTAGAGAGTTCTGAAAGCCCTATGAAGCGGTATATAAGTCTAACTGCTATTGCTATAAGAGGCTGCTGTGGAATACCGGCTGAATTTCCCCCCGCAGCCAGGCTAGTTTCAATTGCGCTGTGACCAGGTTGATAATCTTCACTATGGGGAATGGCCCCATGAATTTATGTCCCAACTTCTTGCTGGGGAGTTGTAACCTTAAGTGTTTTTGCGGAGAGGTAGACCTTCTCCCCCAACTGGAACGGCTTGGTGTTTGTCTTCTGGTTGCTTATAGTTCTGTGCTACTTTAGCTAGAGCTTTCTTGACATTTCCCCATGCCCATTGAAAGCCAATCCGTCAAACTGACTGAGGAGGGGAGTTCTGTTGGGTATTCTGGCACTGGGGAAAAGTCCTTACAGCTTACTAACTTGAAAGGAGGGATAGGTCCTGTGCTACGGTGAACAACATTGTTTTTTTTTGTGATATTTTTTTTATTTTAAACACATAAGCACATCAACAAAAAGAAACACATGACTTAAAAACAACATAGGAACAATAAATTCCATCGTATATCATACCGCAGTTCCGAATCGGTTTCTTTGCAGTTAGTGTTTTCCCTTCTATACATTTCTATCTTTCATTTCAAGGTGCTATTAGTCACCCATAAAGCCCTGCATGGTAGTGGATCTGGATACTTGAGAGACCGCCTCCTGCCAATCACCTCCCTGCGACCAATTAGATCACACAGATTGGGCCTCCTCCGTATTCCATCGGCCAGCCAGTGCCGGCTGGCAACTACAAGGAGGAGGGCCTTCTCAGTAGTAGCCCCGACCCTTTGGAACGAACTCCCCGTGGAGATTCGTACCCTCACCACCGTCCTGGCCTTCCGCACAGCCCTCAAGAACTGGCTAGCCCGTCAGGCCTGGGGACAAGGATAGTTACCCCTCCCGAATGATGAATGTATGTTGCTTATTACTTTTATTATATGTGTCTATGTCATTGTTTGTACTTCCCCTCCCTGATTTTATGTGAGCCGCCCTGAGTCCCCTCAGGGAAAAGGGCGGCCTACAAATGTTAATAAAATAAAAAAAAAATCAAATCATTCATAATCTCCTTATTCGTTATCCATTTTTATGTACAATTCTTTATTTATTTATACTTATGACCAAATATTATTTACCTATATTGTGCTTTATATTTTTACTGTCATTTATTCTCTTACATACAGATTATAGATATACATTCACATAATTATTCTTTTTCTTTGCCATTCTTATATTATTATTATTCCATTTGAAAGGTTATAAGGTATAGTTTAAAATGCTTTGTTTACCATCCTTCACACTGTTAAGACACCACCTTGTTTTCTCTTTCTTTTCTTTTCTCCCTCCCTTTCTTCTCTACTTCCTTCCTTCCTCGTCTCCATCCCCTTCTTCCTTCCCTTACCTCTTCCCTACTCCTACCCTTTTTCTTCTCCTTCCGACCTTCTCTCCTTCTCTTTCTTTCTCATTGTTGTACATTGACCTCTGTGAATGTCAAGAGGTCTACCCAATTGGACTGTTGGTAGTTCACGCAAACATCTCAGGTACTGTTCTACCATGGCATTCATTCTCTCTTTCCCCCCATTGGTGCTCAGATGAAAGGCAGAACTAAGTCCCTGGGACGACCCAAAACAACAAGTGGCCAACTAAACTAGGCTAGTCACACAGCGGGATAACCCATAGAGACACAAGCCAAGATTGAAAGGATCTTACAGGTCGGATTCAGGCTACGTACTGAAGGAAACTGGGCTGGTTCTGCAAATATGCCCACTAGGACTGTAACTAACCCCTTGAAGCTTCTTGCTCACAAAATCACCCATATTGTCATCTAGCTCTGAGTTGGCATCTCCTGCGTGGAATGGCCACTGCAGGAAACTCCATGGAGCACTGGAGGCCCCCCAGAACTTTATAGAAAGGTCTTTTCCATCAGGATCATTTGGACAACTGTCTTGGTTGACTTCTCTTCTCCCCCCCCACCCCCAAAGGCCACGTTCAACAAAAGATTAAGCTTAGTTTGTATTGTTTTTTTAAAAAAAACTCCTGATATGGTAGAACATGGATATTTAATCAGTGATTCAACAAAAGTTGCCTTCTGTATTTAGAATAGAGTAGAATAGAAAAACAGAAGAGAACAGAATAAGGAAAAAGGAATAAGGAATTAGAGTAGAGCAGAACAGAGTAGAATAGAACAAGAGAGTTGGAAGGGACCTCGAAGGTCTTCCTCTCCATTGGGTTCCATGGAAACTCCCAGAGATTACCTGCCATGACTGGACATTGGAGATACTCTTTCCAAGCCTCATTGTGGTTGATCCATGCAGTTCATGCAATGCGTGTGCCACAGCATAAACGGCATTGTAGATGTTGTAACTTTCACCCGTCATGCTTGTTTCAAACACATAAGATGGCAGATTCTGTAAATTCTCCTTTCCTGTACATCGTGAACGGAAAATGACTCGTCCGTGGAACCTGCAGTTAAAGACCCTTTCCCACCATAGTGGGAGGAAAACGTCCCCTTGTGGGTTCAAAGGGTCTAAAGACAGGAGGAAACGGCTGAATCTGGGGACATCCCCGGCGTGGTCTCTGAAATGCAAAGCTCCATGCAGGGGCTTTAAAGGTTCCAAATCATATATGTAATCTATCGCACCAAATGTCCAATGGGAAGTTATTATCCAAACCTTCCAGAGCTGTGACTTTGTCCATAAAAATTCAGCACGTAAACGTTGAAAGAATTGTGAAACATTATCGAAGTCTCCAAAGAGAATAACCACTTCAGCGTTAAATAAAGTTTGGAGAAGGGAATTTAAATCCAACTTTGCAATATTATCAGAAATGAACAGGTTGCTGAAGGCCAGGCAGATCTCCTTCTCCTTCAGCATTGGCAGCAGAGCTGAGATGAAACGTTCTCCATTGTCATCTTCAGGGGCCACAAGGCCAACCCAGTTCCACTGGAAATGCAGGAGCAGCTGGACTAGACCTACGTACTGAGGAAATTCCTGGGGATTATTCTGGAAGAAGGAGGGATAACCGCTTCTGTCTCCCTGAGAGAACTCAAAGCCAACACCTAGCTGGAGAAAGCGAGAGACCTATTTAAGAGACAACGTACACTTTAATGTTGACTCCAAGGGTCCCCATTGTGTGATTATTGTCCCACCAGTCAGGCTGACTCATTCTGAGTGGCTGGGTTCATCTTCCTCCCTTCTTAGGAAGAGCTGCCAGTCTCCTATTTTGCTTGATTGCGTTAGATCAGAAGTCAAGGGAAGAATTTTAGAATTTAGAATTTTATTAGTATTTGTAGGCCGCCCTTTTCCCTGAGGGGACTCAGGGCGGCTCACACAAAAACTGGGAAGGGGGAATACAGACATTAAGACAGAAACATGTAGTAAAATAGCAAGCAACATACATTCATCATTCGGGAGGGGTAACTATCCTATCCCCAGGCCTGACGGGCGAGCCAGTTCTTCAAGGCTATGCGGAAGGCTTGGACGGTGGAGAGGGTACGAATCTCCACGGGGAGCTCGTTCCAAAGGGTCGGGGCTACTGCTGAGAAGGCCCTCCTCCTTGTAGTTGCCAGCCGACACTGGCTGGCCGATGGGATACGGAGGAGGCCTAATCTATGAGATCTTATCGGTCGCAGGGATGTAATTGGCAGAAGGCGGTCTCCCAAGTATCCAGATCCACCGCCATGTAGGGCTTTATGGGTGATTAATAGCACCTTGAAGCGCATCCGGAGATCAACAGGTAGCCAGCGCAGCTCGCGGAGGATAGGTGTTATGCGGGTGAATCGGGGTGCACCCGCAATCACTCGCGCGGCTGCATTCTGCACTAGCTGAAGTCGCCGGATGCTCCTCAAGGGCAGCCCCATGTAGAGCACATTGCAGTATTCCAGCCTAGAGGTCACAAGGGCCCGAGTGACTGTTGTGAGAGCCTCCCGATTCAGGTAGGGTCGCAACTGGCGCACCAGGCGAACCTGGGCGAATGCCCCCCTGGTCACAGCCGTTAAGTGGTGGTCAAATGACAGCTGTGGGTCCAGGAGGACTCCCAAGTTGCGAACCCTCTCTGAGGGGTATAAAATTTGACCCCCCAGCCTGAGTGGTGGAATAGTAGCCAAATCTTTGGGAGGAAAACACAACAGCCACTCGGTCTTTTCTGGGTTGAGCACAAGCTTGTTAACCCTCATCCAGTCCATAACGGCCTCGAGGCCCCGGCTCATCACGTCTACCGCTTCATTGAGTTGGCACGGGGCGGACAGATACAATTGAGTATCGTCCGCATATTGATGGTATCTAATCCCGTGCCTGCGGATGATCTCTCCCAGCGGTTTCATGTAGATGTTGAATAGCAGGGGGGATAAGACCGAGCCCTGAGGCACCCCATAATTTAGGGGCCTAGGGGACGATCTCTGCCCCCCCACTAACACCGACTGCGACCTGTCCGAGAGGTAGGAGGAGAACCACCGTAACACGGTGCCTCCCACTCCCACCTCCCGCAGTCGTCGCAGAAGGATACCATGGTCGATGGTATCGAAAGCCGCTGAGAGGTCGAGGACCAGGATGGAGGAACGTCCTTCATCCCTGGCTCTCCAGAGATCATCCATCAATGCGACCAAAGCGGTTTCTGTGCTGTAACCGGGCCTGAAGCCTGACTGGAAGGGGTCTAGGTAGTTTGCTTCCTCCAAGGACCGTTGGAGCTGGAAGGCCACCACCTTCTCAACAACCTTCCCCAGGAAGGGAAGGTTGGAGACTGGACGATAGCTATTAAGAACAGCTGGATCCAAGGATGGTTTCTTCAGGAGGGGTCTCACCACCGCCGCTTTCAGTGTGGCGGGGAAGTTCCCCTCCCGAAGGGAGGCGGTTACAACCGCCTGGATCCAGCCTCGTGTCACCTCACTGCAGTTAGTAACCAGCCATGAGGGACACGGATCCAGGACGCAGGTGGAGGTACTTACAGCTCTCATGGCCTTGTCCACATCCCCGGGGGTAACGTCTTGAAACTCAACCCAGAGCTGTTCTACTTGGTCCCCCTGCGCCTCGGCTGGAACTGCGGGGGTGGAGTCCAAGTCCGACCGAAACCGAGCAATTTTGTCCGCTAAGAATTGGGCATACTCTTCAGCTCTGCCCTGCAAGGGTTCCCCCGCCTCCCTTTTGTTCAATAGGGAGCGGGTTATCCTAAACAGGGCGGCTGGACGAGACTCAGCGGATGCTACCAGGGTGGCTATGTGCGATCTTTTTGCTGCCCTAAGTGCCCTGGTGTATTCCCTGGTGCAGGTGGTTACCATTGCCCGGTTCGATTCGGACTTATCGGACCTCCAACGGTGCTCTAGGCATCTCCTCCGGCGCTTCATCTCCCGGAGTTCCTCGGTAAACCAAGGGGGTCTCCGGGATCCGCCGCCTCGGAGGAGCCGCAGTGGCGCAATCCGGTCGAGGGCCTCCGACGCTGCCGAGTGCCACGCAGCAGCCAGAGTCTCCACCGGATTGTGGGCGAAAGTGTCAGGAATAACCCCAAGCTCTGTCTGGAACCTTGACGGCTCCATAAGACGCCTGGGGCGGAACCACCTGGTCGGTTCCTCCTCCCTACAGTGGGGGTTTGGCCTCCGGAAGTCGAGCCTCAGTAGGCAATGGTCTGACCACGACAGGGGTATGATGTCACTCCCCCTCAGACCAAGATCACAAATCCACTGCTCCGAGAGAAATACGAGGTCAAGCATGTGTCCCGCTGAATGGGTTGGGCCCCGAATTACTTGGGTCAAGCCCATGGCTGTCATGGAAGCCATGAACTCCTGCGCCCCATCAGAGTTTTCACCGAGCGACGGCAAATTAAAGTCCCCCAGGACCATCAACCTAGGGAACTCAATTGCCAGCTCGGCTACCGACTCGAGGAGCGAGGGGAGGGCTGCTGCAACGCTGTTGGGAGGCAGGTACGTTAGCAGCAGACCCACTTGACCCTTGAGGTCCAACTTTAACAGCAAAGACTCACACCCGACAATCTCCGGAGCAGGGACCCTACGAGGAACTAACGACTCCCGGATAACAGCGGCCACACCCCCACCCCTTCCCTGGGCTCTCGGCTGATGCAGCACCTGAAATCCTTCTGGGCACAGCTCTACAAGGGGGACTCCTCCCTCTGGGCCCAGCCAGGTTTCAGTAATACATGCCAGGTCTGCCCTCTCGTCTAAAATTAAGTCCCGGACGAGAGGAGCTTTATGTACGACAGACCTGGCATTTAGCGACAACAGCCTGAGACCAGGGTCCTGACTACTTGCGCCATCTGGTCTTGGAGTGGGACTCCTAGGGCCGGAAGGAGGGATCTCTGTAATGTAGCGAACCCTCCTTCCCCGGTAATGGCCTGCCCTAAAGTCCCCGCCGTATCTGCCCCTCCCTGTTACGACCGCAATACCCCGACCCTCTCCCGTGTCTCTGGTCCCCTCAACCACCCCCGTAGCCCCCGCAACTCCCGGCAGGTCCTCCGAATCATGCGTACTCATACACTCCCCCGAACAGTCCCCACGTAAAAAGTTAAAAACACAAAATTTACAGCAATATGGTCATAAAAGTTGCATTACAGCAATATGGTCATAAAAGAAGCCACCAACCTGATACAGAGAATAGACTGCACTGAAAGGGTAGCTACACTTTTATGAAGGCAAGTTTATGAAGGTTAGGATGGAATTCCTCCTGGAAAGTATATCAAAAAAAGTTTAAGTTTCCCTGTCCAGTTGTGTCCAACAACTGGAGAGGGATTGTCTATGGTTCTTATTCAAGAGAGCCAACGTCTGAAGACCCTTTCCATGGTCATGTGGACGGCATGACTATATGCCAAGGTGCATGGAACACTATCTTTCAACCGAAGTGGTACCTACTTATCTACTCACATTTGCGTGCTTTCAAGTTGCTAGGTGGGCAAGAGTTGAGGTGGGGACGGGAGCTCACCCTATTATGCAGCACCTGACTTTCACACCCGAGCTGTCAGCTTTCCAGCTGATGACCTCCACGTTTTAACCGCTGAGCCATTGCATCCTAATTATTCTGACCTAATTCAGAATTATTTCAATATCTATCATATGAGGGTTATATAAACAGTATCTTCACACACAAAATAATAAAATCAATTAAATTACGGGATGAATTCTCTAAGTCACAGAATCTACACGTTCCCCCACCCATCCAAAAAACGGTTGGACTTCTTCTGGGCTTCTGCTTCTCTTGTTTTTGTAATATATACTGTGTCCAGTGGAGGCCCCTTACCTGTGGGACCTTGAAGAGGCTGAAGATGGAGGCCATCTGCCTTGAGGATTTGTGGTTGTCACCTCCAATGACGGAAAGCAGAGGGTCCTGCCTGTCACATTTATATCCTGGAACCATTCGGCCTCGTGTGGAGAGGAGGAAGAGACTGAATAAGAAAATCCTCCTCTCAAATTGATGGTTGTCATAGATGTGGAAGCCAAGGGTGATGTTGGGAAGGAGAATTGGATCCTTGTTGACCTCTCTGACTGCAAATACCAAGGCCATAAACTGCTGGTAGTTCTTGGGTATTACTCTAGAATGAGGAAAACATTGGGGAACATTACAACAAGTTTTTTTTTATTGGGTCCGTCATCTGCACCTCCATAACTGTCTGGTTTGGTTCTGCAACCCAACAAGACAGACACAGACGTCAGAGGAGAATCAGAACTTCAGAAAAAACAATTACTACCAACCTGCACGCTGCACGAGTCAAAAAGAGGGCTGTGGAAATAGTTACAGACCCCTCGCATTCTGGACATAAATTGTTTCAACTCGTACCCCCCAAATGACACTATAGGGCAGTGCACACCATGACTACTAGACACAAGGACACCCCCCCCAAACACCATCACTCTGCTAAACAAATAATTTCCTCATCATTGTCAAACTATTCACTAAGGCTGCATTACTATTAGTCTTCTCATCGTTCCTATCACCCATTTCCTCCCACTTATGACTACAGGACTATAACTTTGTTGCTTGTATCCTTACAATTTATACTGATATCGATTGCTTCCTGACGGCTTATTTGTTCCCTATGACTATCATTAAGTGTTCTACCTTATGATCCCTGGTGAATGTATATTGTCTTTTAATGTACACTGAGAGCATCTGCACCAAAGACAAATTCATTATCCAATCACACTTGACCAATAAAGAATTCTATTCTTTTCTTTTCTTTCCTTTCCTTTCCTTTCCTTTCCTTTCCTTTCCTTTCCTTTCCTTTCCTTTCCTTTCCTTTCCTTTCCTTTCCTATTCTATTCTATTCTATTCTATTCTATTCTATTCTATTCTATTCTATTCTATTCTATTCTATTCTATTCTATTCTAAAGGTTGTTGTGCTGATGGAGTTTGACTTGCCTTTCGGGTGTCCTTTGGATTAGCAAGTCACTGGTTTCATTAGGTTGGTAAGGATGATCCTTAGTTAAACTTTGATGGCTTAGTAGTAAGAGAGGAGAAAAGCTACTCTGTCCAGTGGCTCTAATCCTTCCAAGTTGCTCCTCTTCCACCCTACTCAATGTGAGTCTTTCTTGGAGCAACTTATTCTGGTCTGCTAACCGTTGCTGAGCACAAGGCTCCAGTGGGCGTCACAGTACAGATTTCCTGAAAGCCATTCTTCATGAGCTCTGCCAGTTCCAAAACTGAGTCTTATTATTTTTACAATACCCCATCCTCTAAAAAGCTTTGAGCTTCTCCTTGAGTCTTCCAGCACGACTTTCAGTTCAAGTTAATATTATCAGTCAACTACTGAATTAGATCAACACCAGGTCTTCCATCTTATGTTATCCTCTTCCTGATGAAGCATTCTGGAAAGGTTGAGAATTCTAGCCTAATATTATGAATTTGGCTTTTTACTGAGAAAAGTACAGAAGATCTCAATTACACTAGGAAATTGCAAACCTCCCTAGAAGTCCCTGAGCCTCAAACAAAGCAAATAACAATCTACTTCTTTCCCCTCCAGGTAAAACTTACAACTTTCCAAAAACACGTGAGAATAGGTTTTTTTGATAGTCTTCAACATTGATGGCCATAAAGGTTTGCAGGTTCAAATTCCCACCAATGATGAAGTCACCAGACCTGTAATAGTCCCATTGTTCTGGAGTCTGGAAAGGGTTTGTCAACACACACACAGTTTCCATCCTCTGAGCAGAAGTTGAAGGCAGGAGCCAGAAGTGGAGCAGCAACGGGAAAAGAGTCATTCTTCTCACCTCCCCTCCTAGATCAGAAATCAAGGTTCCTGCAGAGGTAGAATGGCAGGCAGCCCTTGAAATCTCACCAGAACTTTAGCCCAATAGAAATAGGCTGTGCTGCCTGGATGGTCCCATAGCTGAATCAACTGTGCTTGCTCTTAGTTGTGGCCGGGCTATGACCAGAGAGAAATCTAAGACCAGCTGAGGCTCACCAAAGCCAGGAGTTTGCTATTTGCAAGACAGGGGAAGGCGAGATGTCCTGACTCCACTGGGAGAACTAAGAGCACATCTTTATAGCATGTTTTATCCTGGAATAGCAGGCCCTGCACATGTGGGGAAAACACCAGGAGGAGGAGGAGGAAATCCACAGGGGATACATTAAGAATTACTCTTCTCCTGATAATTGAAAGAAGAAGCAATTGTCTTATTGTCACAATTGCCTCATTCAATAACCAAGGAAGAAAACCCCTGATTCCATTTGGTTAGAATAAAAGTACTTTTACTGGATATGAAGTGAAAACAGCAAAAGTAAAACAAGATCTGAGGCTAAATGGCGCAAACTTGGACATATCAAAAGTTTACCCTAATCCCTCCCGCCCAACAACCCTTTGCTAAATGTCCAATCTCCAGCCCCCAAGGGTGTCATGTGGGGTGCAACTTCAGGTGGCCTCATCCAGTTGGTATGCAGAGATAGTTGGCCTTCACCAGACCCAAACATGAGCCTTCAGCATGTGCAGAAGATGGTGAGAACAAATCTTGAGTTCCAAATTCTTTCCCAGAAAGAATTTGGAACACAAATTATAAACTAACTCGATCAGTAGCACTCAAAGAAAGCATGTATAAAACGTTCTATGGTTGGCATTCACCACCAATGAGATTGGCCAAAATGTACCCGCACATGAACCCGACTTACTGGAAGTGCAAAAAAACACAAGGGACTTTCTATCATATATGGTGGACCTGCCTGGAAACTCAAAAATATTGGATGAAAGTTTGGAAAGTTTGGAACAAATTACAGAGGAACAAATAGAATACAAATTCAAACTCTTTCTTCTGGGAATAACCAAGGAGAAATATAGAAAGAAAATTAAATACATACTAATACATCTTCTGACTATAGCTAGAATAGCATTTGTCCAATTTTGGAAACAAAGTAATATTCCCCCAGACGAATTAGTGATTCAGAAAATTTTGGATTGTTCAGAAATGGACAAGTTAAGACTAAATTTAAAAGACAAAGAGGAGTCTGAATATTATGAAATATGGGATAATTGGTACAAATGGTTGCAAAACAGCAATAAAATTAATTCAGGAGAGAAACAACAGAGAGATGTATAGAACTGTAGATAAATGTATATAAATATAGAAGCAAAATAAGATTGATATGTACAGGTATGATACAATACAATACAATAGCAGAGTTGGAAGGGACCTTGGAGGTCTTCTAGTCCAACCCCCTGCCTAGGCAGGAAACCCTATACCCTTTCAGACAAATGGCTATCGAACATCTTCTTAAAGACTTCCAGTGTTGGAGCATTCACAACTTCTGGAGGCAACTTCTGTTCCACTGATTAATTGTTCTAACTGTCAGGAAACTTCTCCTCAGTTCTAAGTTGCTTCTCTCCTTGATTAGTTTCCACCCATTGCGTCTTGTTCTATACTCAGGTGCCTTGGAGAATAGCTTGACTCCCTCTTCTTTGTAGCAACCCCTGGAAGACTGCTATCATGTCTCCCTTAGTCCTTCTTTCTATTAAACTAGACATACCCAGTTCCTGCAACCATTCTTCATATCTTTTAGTCTCCAGTCCCCTAATCCTTTTTGTTGCTCTTCTCTCCACTCTTTCTAGAGTCTCCACATCTTTTCTACATCGTGGTGACCAAAACTGAATGCTGTATTCCAAGTGTGGCCTTACCAAGGCCTATTAAAGTGGTATTAACATTTCACGTGATCTTGATTCTCTCCCTCTGTTGATGCAGCCTAGAACTGTGTTGGCTTTTTTGGCAGCTGCTGCACACGGCTGGCTCCTATTTAAATAGTTGTCCACTAGGACTCCAAGATCCCTTTCACAGTTACTACTATTGAGCCAGGTACCACCTATACTGTACCCGTGCATTTTGTTTTTGTTGCCTAAATGTAGAACCTTACTTTTTCCCCCATTGAATTTCATTTTGTTAGATAGTGCCCAATGTTCAAGTTTGTCAAGATCCTTCTGTATCTTAAGCCTTAAGTCTTCTGGAGTGTTGGCTATTCCTGCCAGCTTGGTGTCATCTGCAAATTTCATGAGTTCCCCATTTATTCCCTCATCCAAATCATTGATGAAGATGTTGAAGAGTCCTGGGCCTAAAACAGAGCCTTGGGGTACTCCAGTGCATACTTCCCTCCATGTAGATGCAGTTCCATTGAGGACTATGGTAGTGGATCTGGATACTTGAGAGACCGCCTTCTGCCAATTACCTCCCTACGACCAATAAGATCACATAGATTAGGCCTCCTCCGTACTCCATCGGCCAGCCAATGCCGGCTGGCAACTACAAGGAGGAGGGCCTTCTCAGTAGTAGCCCTGACCCTTTGGAACGAGCTCCCCATGGAGATTCGTACCCTCTCCACCGTCCAGGCCTTCCGCACAGCCCTTAAGAACTGGCTAGCCCGTCAGGCCTGGGGACAAGGATAGCCGCCCCTCCCGAATGATGAATGTATGTTGTTTACTATTTTATTATATGTTCTTATGTCAATGTCTGTATTTCCCCCTCCCTGGTTTTATGTGAGCCGCCCTGAGTCCCCTCAGGGAAAAGGGCGGCCTACAAATATTAATAAATCTCTAAATCTCTATACGTTGAGTGCGGTTGGTCAGCCAGTTACGAATCCATCTGGTGGTGATGCTGTCTAACCCAAATTCTTCTACTTTATCTAGTAGTAGGTTATGGTCTACCTTATCAAATGCCTTACTGAAGTCCAAGTAAACTATATCGACGGCATTCCTCTGGTCCACTAATTTTGTCACTTTGTCAAAGAATGCAATAAGATTAATCCGGCATGATCTGTTTTTGACAAACCCATGTTGGCTTTTGGCTATTACTTTGTTTGCTTCTAGGTGTTCGCTAATTCGTTGCTTGATTATCTTTTCCAGAATCTTTCCTGGTATTGAGGTCAGGCTGATAGGTCTGTAGTTTCCTGGATCTATTTTTTTTTTCCTTTTTTGAAGATGGGAACCACATGAGCTCTTTTCCAGTCCTCTGGCAGTTCCCCGGTGCTCCAGGATCTCTGAAAGAGATAGTTCAATGGTTCTGAGATCTCATTTGCCAGTTCCTTCAGAACCCTGCGGAGTAATCCGTCCGGTCCTGATATTTGAATTCATCCAGTGTAGACAGGTGCTCACTTAACATTTTCTTCCCTATTTCAACTTGTGTTCCTAATCTGATTTTTGTGGCGCTGTTTTTGATAGGTTGGACTGTTTTATCCCTTTGTGTAAAGATAGATGCAAAAAATGAGTTAAATAGTTCTGCTTTCTCCCTGTTGCTTGTCACATTCTTGACACTTTCTCCCAGCCATGGACCAATTGTTTCCTTAACCTTTTTCTTGTTTTTAACATGTTGGAAGAAGCTCTTTTTGTTATTTTTTACTTTTATGGCATGCCTTTCTTCATGTCACTTCCCCACTTCATCTTTACAGGCTATTTGCTGTTATTCTGCATTAGTTATGCCCCCCCCCTTTCCACTTTTTATACTTATCTTTTTTGTCTTTCAATTTGTCAGAGAGTTCTTTATGCAGCCATGCTGGTTTCTTTTGGGAGCTGTTATTTTTCTTCTTCATTGGTATTGTGCTAGACTGGGCTTTTGTAATCTCATTTTTCAAAATTTCCCAAGCTTCTTGAGTTGTTTTCCCCTTGAGGATTCTCATCCATAGAATTTTTTCCCAAGCTCTCTCTAAATTTGTTGAAATTAGCTCTCTTAAGGTCCAAGACTCTAGTTTGACTTTGTACTACTACTTGTGTTTGCACAATGTTGAATTCCAATATGGTGGGAATGTCCTTGGTTCCCAGGAGAAATAATTTTTATTTTGGCTACAGGTCCTCAGCTATCTCTACTCCCCCTCCCATTCTCACAGCTCCAACCAACCTTGATCTAGCAGCCCTGAAGACGCTCCAAAATGGCTTCAGGGATGACACCAATGGTTATCTGTTGTGGCCCAGCAGGAGCCATTGGAGCTGCCACCAGACTTCAACAGCGAGGGGCCCTATGAGTCGGCTTTGGAGGATGTGGAGGACCCTGGACAGGGTTCCGACTCTGAGCAGGGCGCAGAGAGGCTGGTTGGCCACCAGGAGGAGCCTGAGCCTTGGACCAGTGAGGAGACGACAAGGGAGTTGTTCCTAGATGCCGGCACCGGAGAGCTAATAGGTGTAAGGAACAATTATACAATCACAGGAGGTAATTGCACTCAGCTGGTGGTCATTAGGCTCCTCTCCAGACTATAAAAGGACTGCTTGTGGACATGCCCCTTTTGCAGAAGTCAACACAGGAACGAATGTTGGAGAACATTATTGTGACCTTGGCAGGCTGGATTGCTGCCACGGCTTATCAGTGCTGGATTGCTGCACAAGCTTGTCTGTGCTGGTTTGCTGCCAAGGACCTGTCTGTCTGTTAATTAAATGCCGTAACTTATCTTTGGCTCGGAGTGTTTGTTGGTGTGGGACGAGGGGGGTCAGAACAGTTATCCGTTGGCCTAGTCGAGATTAGAGAAGGACCATGAGTGACATGATAGCAGTCTTCCAATATCTCAGGGGCTGCCACAAAGAAGAAGGAGTCAAACTATTCTCCAAAGCAGCTGAAGGCAGGACAAGAAGCAACAGATGGAAACTAACCAAGGAGAGATCCAACCTACAACTAAGGAGGAAATTCCTAACAGCAAAAACAATTGTGGAATGGCTTCCCTTCAGAGCCTTTGTTACATTCCAAGATGGCCTCTCCTACCAAAGGTTTCCTGGACATGGTCAGTTTCACGGTGGCCTTTCTGAGTAGGAAATTGCCCAACAGCTTTAATGAAGCCAAATTCATTACTTTTAGCATGCTGGTCTTTTGCAGTGTTTAGATCTCATTCCTCCCCACCTACCTGAGCACCAAAGGAAAGTCCATGGTGGCCATGGAGATCTTCTCCATTTTGGCCTCTGGGGCTGGTCTCTTGGCTTGCATATTTTTCCTCAAATGCTACATTGTCCTATTCAGGCCTGATCTTATTTGTAAAGAAAATATGATAAGAAATAAGAATCTCTAAGTAATTCAGGGAAACGCAACATTTATACTTATTCTGAGGCATATTTACAATGGGACAAACCATAAGAACCAAGAACCCACCAAGGCCATTTGCTCTCGGTGTCCAACAAACAAGTGAACTATTCTCAGAACAAAAGGTTGATTCCTAATTGGACAATGTGAACAGGCTTTCTTTTGCTGTGGTCGCGTGCAATAATGCTGTTCATAGAAGCATGGGACTAAAGCCGTTCAAAGTAGTGAACAGCATGGATTCATCCCAATGCCTGAGTATCCAAGGAATTCCCCCCTCCTCATTCAGCTTGACTGATTGGATGTCAACACTAAAAGCAACCTGGGAGAATGTTAAAAAGAACAACAGCTAAAGCAGCAGAAACCTATAAGAAACATGCAGATAAACACCAAGCTCCGCAATGACCATTCTTGGTGGGAGAGAAGGTTACCTCTCCACAAAATATTTGAGGTTAAAACTCCCTAGCAAGAAACTGGAACCAAAGTTTATAGGACCATTCCCCATAGTAAAGATCATCAACCCAGTCTCAGTGCAATTGACATTGTTCCCACTGCTAGGGAAGATAACCTGGTAGTATTCCATAGTAGCCTCTTAAAACTCATGGTCATATTGATCCTGAGACCACTACCCCAGGAGCCCCTGGATCCGGTGGTCATAGGGGGACAAACCCCTTATGAGGTGCAATGAATCCTTCATTCAAGGTGGCACAGGAGACAACCTCAATACTTAATCAAGTGGAAGGGCTACCCCTTATCAAAGGTATCCTGTGTCAAAATTAGAAATATCCAGGCTGATTGCCTTATAGCAAAATTCCATGCAGAAAATCCAAGCAAGCCTCGGGGGCGTCCCTAAATTCTATACCTGTACTCAAATTGTTTTTGTTTTGGACAGCTTGCCTTTGGGAAGTGAGGGGAGCCAAATGTCAACTCGTAAAGCATTTCCAAGTCTGTTATTGAGTTAGCATTGGAGGAAAGTGGGGAGAGTGTTCCACGCATACCTTCAGCTAGATTCGGATCTCAGATTACTACAGCAGGCTTGTGAGGCGTGGAATTTTACAACCTACTGCAGGGCCTCATTGGAGAATGTGATTTATGACACAGACTGAGGGGAGAGGAGAAACAGGGGTAAACTTTAGCCATAATTTAAGTGAGGTCAGATCTGACTCCATGCAGGTATTGCTGAAATGTTGTTCCTAATAAATGACTGGATTTCTTTTGAAACTTGGCTTGAGCCTCGTAAGTTAATTAGGGCATCTTTCAGAAAACTGACAGGAACTTTGACCTTAATTTGGGTGGGGAAAACCCCGGTACCTTCAGAATTGGATTTTTCACCAGATGTGTCAATATGAAATGCTTAATAATTTTGGACTTTGATAAACGTCTTGGCTTCGGAGTGTTGATTACATTGGGGCTGTTACTTGGAACTCTGAGAGTTGGTCTGAAATGGTATAGATTCTCTGACGTGAGCAGTGAGTTGGAGTACTAGAAGATCATCAAGGTCCCTTCGTGATCTCTTGTTCTGTTATTCATATTATCTGAACAACCTGTGGCACAGGCCAAATGCCCCATGTCTGCCTCATGATGTCCCATGCCCAACTCCACCATGATTCTCAAGTCCATCTGCTCTGTGGATGAACAGAAGGAGACAGAAACCTGTTTTTCCCTCTCTGACATATGAAGAAAACTAAGTAGATAAGACAGTTGCTTTTCCTTTCAATCTTTTTGACATGTTCAAATTTGCACCATTTAACCTCAGTTCTTGTTTTACTTTTGCTGTTTTCACTTCATATCCAGTAAAAGTACTTTTAACCAAATGGAGTCAGGGGTTTTCTTCCTTGGTTATTGAATGAAGCAATTGTGACAATAAGACAATTGCTTCTTCTTTCAATTATCAGGAGAAGAGTAATTCTTAATGCATCCCCTGTGGATTTCCTCCTCCTCCTGGTGTTTTCCCCACATCTGCAGGGCCTGCTATTCCAGGATAAAACATGCTATAAAGATGTGCTCTTACTTCTCCCAGTGGGGTCAGGACATCTCGCCTTCCCCTGTCTTGCGAATAGCAAACTCCTGGCTTTGGTGAGCCTCAGTTGGTCTTAGATTTCTCTCTGGTCACAGCCCGGCCACAACTAAGAGCAAGCACAGTTGATTCAGCTATGGGACCATCCAGGTAGCACAGCCTATTTCTATTGGGCCAAAGTTCTGGTGAGCTTTCAAGGGCTCCCTGCCATTCTACCTCTGCAGGAACCTTGATTTCTGATCTAGGAGGGAAGGTGAGAAGAATGACTCTTTTCCCGTTGCTGCTCCACTTCTGGCTCCTACCTTCAACTTCTGCTCAGAGGATGCAAACTGTCTGTGTGTTGACAAACCCTTTCCAGATTCCAGAACAATGGGATTCTTACAGGTCTGGTGACTTCATCATTGGTGGGAATTTGAACCTGCGAATCTTTAATGTCAGGAAGAATAAAGTCTATGAAAAAAACCTGTTCTCACCTCGTTTCCTATCGGAGTAAGTTTCACCTAGAGGGAAAATATGTAGATAATTATTTAACCTTGTTTTGGATTCAGGTAAACTTTTAAGAAATCTTTCTTCTGGGGAGGTTTGCAATGTCCAAGCATATTTCAAATCTTTCTGCTATTCATAGAAGAGGCTAAAATCCTCAGTGTTTTAGAGCTCATCGTCAGGAAGATGATAAATATAAAAAAGTGAAAAGAGGGAAAAAAGAACTTGTGTTGATCCAGGGGAGAAGTTGAGTTAAAAGATTAATTTGGACAGAGGGTCATGGTGGGACACTGAAATAAAAGCTCAAGTGTTTTCCTGTATGGGACACTGAAAAAAACATACAAGATTCAGCTTTGGAATCACCAATGCTTATTATTAAGGGTCATCAGTAAATCTTTGCCCCCCTCCCCCCACCATAGTCCAGTTCTCAGCAATGGTTACCAGACCTGAATTAGATGCTCAACCAAATTGATTAGGCTGCTAGAGGAGCAATTTGGAAGCAAAGTGGAGCAAAGTGAAGAAGGAAGGGATGAGACCAAATGGTCTGTGATATGGACAGAGTAGCTTTTCTCCTCTCTTACTACTAAGCCATCAAAGATTAACCAAGGAACATCCTTAGAAACCTGATGAAACCAGGGTCTTTCTGCTCCACAGGACGCCAGGAAGGCAAGTCAAACTTCAAACTTTCTTCTAATGTTTCCCAATGTTTTTCTCACTGTAGACTCCTATCCAAGAACTACCAGCAGTTCCTGGCCTTGATGTTTGCAGTCAGGGAGATCAACAAGGATCTAATTCTCCTTCCCAACATCACCCTTGGCTTCCACATCTATGACAATCACAAGTTGCCGAGGAGGATTTTCTTATTCAGCCTCTTCCTGCTCTCCACAAGAGGCCGAATGGTTCCAGGCTACAAATGTGACAGGCAGGACCCTCTGCTCTCCGTCATTGGGGGTCTCAACTCCAAATCCTCAAGGCAGATGGCCTCCATCTTCAGCCTCTTCAAGGTCCCACAGGTAAGGAGGCTCCCTCAACTAAGAAACAGAGATGATCACCTCCCCTAGAGTTGGACAACTGGACAGGAAAGGCTTGAACTTTTTTTGCTATACTTTCCGGGAAGGATTCCATCTTAACCTTCCTAATTTTGGATATTTTACACAGAAGTGTAGCTACCCTTTCAGTGCAGTCTATTCCCTGTATGTCACCATTAAAATGTACTTTGTCTCTTAAAGAGGTCTCTTGCTTTCTCCAGCTAGGTGTTGGCTTTGAGTTCTCTCAGGGAGACAGAAGCGGTTATCCCTCCTTCTTCCAGAATAATCCCAAGGAATTTCCTCAGTACGTAGGTCTAGTCCAGTTGCTCCTGCGTTTCCAGTGGAACTGGGTTGGCCTTGTGGCCCCTGAAGATGACAATGGAGAACGTTTCATCTCAGCTCTGCTGCCAATGCTGAAGGAGAAGGAGATCTGCCTGGCCTTCAGTAACCTGTTCATTTCTGATAATATTGCTAAATTTGCTTTCAAATCCCTTCTCCAAACTTTATTTAAAGCTGAAGTGGTTATTCTCTTTGGAGACTTTGAATATGTTTCACATTTCATGCTCCGTTTGCATAGTGCTTTAGTATCTGAAGAGTCACCATTTTGGAAAGTTTGGATAATAACTTCCCATTGGACATTTGGTGCGATAGGATATCCATACAAATTGAGAGTGTTAAAGTTCTTGCATGGATCTCTGCATTTCAGAGACCACGCCGGGGATGTCCCCGGATTCAGCCGTTTCATCCTGTCTTTAGACCCTTTGAACCCACAAGGAGACGTTTTCCTCCCTCCATGGTGGGAAAGGGTCTTTAACTGCAAGTTCCACAAACCACGCAGATCCTTTTCACGATGTACAGGAAAGGAGAATTTACAGAATGTGCCAACTTTCGTGTTTGAAACACGCATGACGGGTGAAAGTTACAACATCTACAATGCCGTTTATGCTGTGGCACACGCATTGCATGAACTGCGTGGATCAGGACGGCGACCAACCACAACGACACTTGGAAAGAGGATCTCCAATGTCCAGTCATGGCAGGTAATCTCTGGGAGTTTCCATGGAATCCAATGGAGAGGAAGGTTCCTTTATGCATTTGCTGAATCACTGATTAAATAACCCCATGCTAACATACCAGGAGTTTTTTTAACACAAATTAAGCTTAATATTTTGTTGAACGTGGCCTTTGGGGGTGGAGAGGGGGAGAAGAGAAGTCAACCAAGACAGTTGTCCAAATGATTCTGATAGAAAATCTGGCACCCTTCAGATGGGACAGAGAAGCTAAGGCAATATCTTGCTGAGGGCCACTTTGCCCTGTTGGGGGGTGGGGCTGCTGCTCCTTGCCTTCCAGGCGCCACGGGTTTCCTTTTACCCCGGGAGCCAGCAACAGCAGCCCGACCACACCAAGGGGGATACGCATTGTGAGTCCAAGAACCCTGCAAACTTAGGAAAAGAGCTGTGGTGTTTCCTGGCCAGGATCCGTGGGGAGAAGACGTCTCAGGCGAGTATCTTGTTAATTGTATTGTACCTATCTCGTTTGAAGATAGAAGGAGGAACCTGATCACTTCCTCGGACTCGGGACGGCTGTCCTAACGAAGTCCAGTTAAGTTGTGTGGGTGGTTAAACCAGCGCAGTTCCTGCAGGTGGCCATTGAGTTCCGGCTTCTGGGGCCTCAGGTCGCTGGTAGTGTGTTAGGATGGGTGGAGGAAGCAGCATACCCAGCACACCGCTGGATTGCATGATTAAAGGATTTGACTCATATTTCAACCATACTGACTATAAAGTCCCTTATCCAAAATTGACCAAGGATAGGCTTATTTACTTGTGTCAGAACCAGTGGCCACATATGGGGGTAGGATGGCCAATGGGAGGAACGTTTCAAAACCAAATTATAGATGATTTAACTTCGTTAATTGCTGCAAACGAAGAACGCTATCCCAATCAGTTTCCATATATAGATCAGTGGGGAGATGCTGTAGCAGGGCAGGCGGATGAATTATTACAGTGCCAAGCCGAAATGGTTCGCCTGTGTGTGGTTAGACCGAAGGAAAAGGGGAAGTTGAGGTTAACTCCCAGACGTGTCAAAAATGTAGCAGCTTCAGAGACAAAAGGGTCAGAGAAGAAAAGGATTTTTGCCCAAGACGAAGAGGAACTTTTCAGACCTCCACCTCCCTATGCATCGGCACCTCTGCCACCGCAGGGGGCTGTAGGCATTGTTGTGCCCCAGGCTATGGGTGTTGTTGTTGCGGACAGTGGAGATAAGGAAAGTGCTGTGGGGACAGGGGATCCTCAGGCAACAGGAGGGGCAGTGAGAAGAAAGGAGCCCAAGGAGGGTGGTTTAGGGGCTACGGGAATTAGAAGAGAAGGGCCAGTAACCAGACGATTGGGGGTGGAAAGGGCGAAAGCTGAGAGAGAGGAAAGTACGTTGTTAGAGGAAAAGGAAGGACTCTTTCCGTTAAGAGTATCAGAACAACAGGTGGGCGTGAACGCCCAGGGAGATCTGGAATACCGCCCTTGATTTCAATACATCCCTTTTTCAACTACGGATTTATTGAATTGGCGGCAGCATTTCGGTCCGTTGTCCGTAAAGCCCACGGAAATGACGGATCTGTTTCAAACCATTATGCACAGTCATAACCCCAATTGGCGAGATATACAATAGCTGTTAACTACGTTGCTAACAGCAGAGGAGAGAGAGAAATGCAAAGCAGGAATGCGAGAGGTTTTTAGAGAACGTTATCATACAGAAGTAGATAGAGCTCAGAAACTGTTGGAAGAAGCACCGGAACGGGATCCTGGATGGGATCCTAAGGTAGCAGGGGACATGGCAAAGATACAAACGTATCAGACCCTGATAGTGGCAGCTCTCAAGAAGGCAGGAAAACCCCCTGTGAATTTGTCTAAGCCTTCATTAGTTATGCAAGGAGCAGATGAGAGTCCAGAAGCATTCCTTCAGAGGTTGATTGAGGCTTATGAGTTGTATACTCAAATGGACCCGAGGGCTCCGGAGAATGTAAGGATGTTGAATGAGAGATTTATTGCGCAAAGTGCGTTGGACATTCGTAAGAAATTGCAAAGGTTAGAGGGAGCGCTAGGGAAGAATACGACTGAGTTGGTAGAGGTGGCTAGAAAAGTGTATGTGAATAGGGATAAGGTTGAGAAGAAGGACAAAGATGATCGTATGCATAAGAAGACGGAGTTGTTGGCGTTGGCCTTACAGGGAGGAAGGACAGGATTGGGGCCAAATCAATGTGCCCATTGCGGATCTGAAGGTCATTGGCAGAGAGAGTGTCCAAAAAGGTTGACTCTTAGGGGACGTGGAGTGTTTAGGGGCCCGCCCGGGCGACGCCCGTTGGGCCGTAACATGGTAGGTCGTGGAATGCCTGGGCAAGGGATGATGAGCCGAGGAGGGCCACCCAGACATCCAGGTCGTGGATGGGGATCGCAACCGGCTCAGGGTCAAGGAGGAAGAGGTTTCAATACTCAAGCAAATGTAGGAGTAGAGGGCATTGGATTGGCAGGAATTGGTTGGTCAGATTGACGGGGACCTGGCTTGGAGCAGACTCCCCCCGAGCCAATGGTTACTCTGAATATTGGGGGTCAACAGACTACCTTTTTAGTAGACACAGGGGCTGGACGATCGGTGATAAATAACCCAATAACTACCCCTGGTCCATACCAAATTCAAGTACAAGGAGTGTCTGGACAAGTTGTAGGACGTCAAGTCTTGAAACCAGTCACCTGTACTTTTAAGGGCTCTGAAATTCAACATGAGTTCCTGTATATACCCGAATGTCCTGTCCCATTGTTAGGAAGGGATTTGTTGAGCAAGTTAGGAGCTACTATTTCCTTTGATGAGGGAAAGCAGTATCTCACTGTTAGTCACCGGCCTGATGAAATGTGGAGGTTGATGGTGGTTAGGACTTCTGAGGAAGAATGTTTGGACATATGGAGGGAATTTGATGTACCAGGATTATGGGCTGAGGATAACCCTCCGGGGTTTGCAGCACATCACCCCCCTATTATTGTAGAATTGAAGCCCCTGGCAACTCCTGTTCACATTGGGCAACGACCCTATTGGAGGGAAGCCATCCTGTCTATATACGACTGTATTCTAACATACTTAGATGCTGGAGTGTTGGTTCCTATTCAATCCCCATGGAACACTCCAATTCTGCCTATCCTAAAACCAGACGGGTCCTTTAGACCAGTGCAAGATTTGTGCGTGGTTAATGATAGGACAGTCACAATTCACCCGTCTGTGTCTAATCCATATACTCTACTCAGTCTCATCCCACCTAATGCCACATGGTTCTCAGTGATTGATTTAAAGGATGCCTTCTTCACTATACCTATTCATCCCGTTAGCCAGCCATTGTTTGCTTTTGAATGGGAAAATCCGTATACTGGAACAAGGAGCCAATATACCTGGACAAGGTTACCTCAGGGGTTCAAAAATTCCCCAACTCTCTTTGAAACCGCGTTGGCCAAGGATTTACAATATTTTATCCCCTTCCAACAGGGAGATTCGATTTTACAATATGTGGATGATGTGCTGGTCACTGGACAGTCACGGGATGGTTGTTGGGAAAATACGAGACGTATGTTGTGTTTGTTGTTAGATTGTGGATATCGAGTGTCCAGAAGTAAGGCTCAGTTAGTCCAACAACAAGTCCGTTATTTAGGTTATGACATAATGCAAGGGCAAAGAGCACTAGGCCCGGAAAGAAAGCAAGCGTTGCTTAATCTGGCGAGGCCAACCGATAGGAGGCAATTGAGAGGCTTTCTAGGCTTGGCAGGTTTTTGTAGAATTTGGATTCCAAATTACGCACTAATGGCAGCCCCACTTTATTCGTCTACCAAGGGAAGTAAGACAGACCCCTTCCTTTGGACAAAGGAGCAGGATCAAGCCTTTGATGCAATTAAAGAAGCTCTATTAAGAGCTCTGGCCTTGGCCCTGCCAAATCTGAGTAAGCCCTTCAATTTGTATGTGGATACACGTAAGAATGTCGCTTTAGGAGTGTTGACTCAGCAGCTTGGCCAGTGGCAACAACCAGTTGCATATCTGTCAAAACAACTAGACGCTGTGGCGCAAGGGTGGCCGCATTGTTTGAAAGCTTTAGCAGCCATTGCGGAATTGCTGCAAGATTGTAACAAACTCACTTTTTCCTGTCCAATCAAGGTCCACACCCCACACTCTGTTCAAGCAATTCTTGATCAGAAGGGCCATTTGTGGATTAGTAACCAACGAATCATCAAATACCAGGCCATGATGATTGAAAACCCCCAGGTTCATCTAGTGGTTTCTACCTCATTAAATCCTGCTACTCTCTTGCCTACGGAAACAGAGGCGGAACATGATTGTGTACAAGTATTGGAAACCGTTTATTCCACACGACCCGATTTAACTGACATACCTTTACCTCAGGTGGATTATAATTGGTTTACCGATGGGTCTAGTTATATACATCAGGGGATGAGAGTTGCAGGCTATGCCATTGTTGATGATGAGGGGGTAATTGAAAGCGGGCCATTGGGAGCAGGAAAAAGTGCACAAGTGGCAGAATTGTGGGCCCTCATTCGGGCATTGGAACGGGCTGAAGGTGAACGCTTGAATGTATGGACGGATAGTAAATACACCTTTTTAACTTTACATGCTCATGGTGCTGTATACAAGGAAAGGGGATTTAGGGATTCAGCTGGCAAATATATACAACATAGCCATTTAATTCAGAGATTGATAGATGCGGTCCAAAAACCAATAAAGGTGGCAGTTATGCATTGTAGAGGTCATCAACGAGGTGACGATAGAATTGTTTTAGGGAACAGGGCAGCAGACGCTGAAGCACGAGCCGCAGCATTGCGTCATGAGCCTCTACCAGACGTGTTTATTAATGTTGCCTTGGATTTAGGGGTTATACCAGTAGACATCCAACCCTCTTACTCTTTATCTGAATGTGATAAGGCAGTCAACGATTTGATGGCAGTCATCGATAAGGGCTGGTACGTTCTTCCGGATGGAAGGATATATGTGCCTTCCACGGTGGCATGGCAATTGGTTCGTTCCACTCATGAAACCCCCCATATGGGGAAAACAGCTTTGGAGTCTGCTCTTATGAGGGATTACTATATAGATGGGTTAGCAGGGATGGCAGTGAAAGTAGCATCTTCCTTGCTTTCATTGTGTGCATTATTTGTATTGTGAAGTACGCCAACCCAACGGTCCGACAATCAATTGACGGAACTGTGAGAGCGGTTGACTGGTTGCTAAGTCACTCCGGAAGCTGACTTTCTACGCACGGGTGAAGAATAGTGGACCGGCATACAACCTTTAATAATTTTCGTTTTTTTTATCATCCTTACTAACCATATGTGCTGGTTTTGTACCTGTAAATGTGGATGTTGTTGTTGTGCCCACTGTATTGACTGTGTCCAGCATAGCTATTGTAACATTAAGTGTGATATTGTTCACACTTAACAATGTTAAGTGTATCATACACAGTCACCCCAAGGGTGTAGGTCTACTAAAATGAATTGCCTTCATAACAAAACTATGTATAGTTTGTGCACCCTGCAAGGAAAGACTGTATGTTATAATCCCAACACTCCAGTTCGCCTCAATGTTACCCTGTGGACAGGTCTGCCCAAGGTGGGTACTAGAAATCGCCCAGAGGGAGAAGGCAAGCTGTATTTCCTTAATTATACTGTACAACTGCAACAGGGTAAACAGCCCCTAATTTTAATGTTTGATGCATGCACTGCCCTGAGCAGAGGCTTTGGAGTGTCTTGTGGAGGTCAGACTTGGGTTAATGCTTATAAAGCTAATCATAAATACTTATGTGAAACTTCAATTAATTGGAACCATGGTAATCCTAACCAATGGTTACCATGTGGAGGCACTATAAAATGTAGTGGTTGGGAATGTGTTTGCGACTATACAGGAGGCGGTTATAAGGGATGTTCTTATGTAACTTCATTCCGTAGAGATGTTGGGAATATGATACGGATGGAAATATCCCGTAACATCCCATCCATAGTGACGTATGGCTTTGGAATTGATGGCCAAGGGCAGGACCCAAATACATACTTAACTGTTAAAGTTGAGAAGGTTAAAGATGGAGAAGTAAAATCCCTCGGATGGTCGGTGTACGATACCTTACAAAAATTAGAAGACCCACTACCAATAAGTACTAAGGCAAACAATTTATTCATAGAAATGGCTGAGCAGGTAGCTAAAACCTTGACTGTTAAAAACTGCTTTGTTTGTGGAGGAACAAACATGGGTGAGCAGTGGCCATGGGAAGCCATGGAAGCTGATCCAGCAGTATATAACAATCTCTCCTATGCTGGTAATATCACAGCCAGGAAAGATTTTACTGGGATTGTGTGGACTTTGTCCACTAATCTGGTGGGGAGAAATTGTTTTGTAAGGAATGGATCAGTTCATGTTGGAGATCTGATTTGTTTGGGATCATGGAATCAGGGCTACAGCATCTGGTCTTCACCAGCTAACATTACTCAGCCTCCACGTTTTGATATGACCCATTTGAATTACTTGGATTCTTCTTCTATAGATGACCTATGGAAAGCTCCAGAAGCTATGTACTGGATTTGTGGAAAGCTAGCCTATGAAACTTTGCCTAGAGATTGGTCTGGGTCATGTATTTTGGGATGGATTAAACCCTCATTCTTTTTATTACCCATGAAAGCCCGCCAAGTGCTAGGAATCCCACTGTATGAGAAGGTCGGTCTCCAGACTAGAAGGAAACGGGAACTTGATACAGTCTTTACCAATTTCCTTTGTAAGGACTGGGCCGCCTTTGAAGATAGCGATGTTTGGAGTTCGGAGAGAATTGTATGTACCTATGGCAGGGCTACGTGGGCAGAGGATGGATCTTACGGGTATCGCACGCCCATTTATATGTTAAATAGAATTATTCGCCTCCAAGCAGTACTAGATTTAGCGGGCCAACGTATTGATAAGGCCCTTAATATAATATCCGCTGCTACAGATAAAATAAGGACCGCAGTGTATCAGAATCGCTTAGCTTTAGATTACTTGCTGGCTAAAGAAGGGGGCGTATGTGGTAAGTTTAATCTTTCTAATTGTTGCCTGCAAATAGATGAAACTGGAACTGTTATTAAACAATTGACTACAGAAATGCGTCAGTTGACTCACAATCCTGACCAGGTGTGGCGAGGATTCAACTTTAAGGAGATCTTTGGTTCCTGGTTTCCTAAATTACCAGGCTTACAAGCTATAGTTGCGTTAATAGGCTTAATTGCTGCAGGATGTGTATTAATCCCTTGTGTTTTACCTATTTTTGTACGCACTATTTCTAATAGTTTATCCTTAATAGCAGAGCGAAAAGCAACAGCACAGGTAATGGCTTTATGGGAATATGAGAAAATGCGTCCTGTGGAAGAACCGTCCAATGAACCTGAGTATGTGACTCTTCTGGAAATGTCAGATGAGTCACAAAGGGGGGACTAAGGTGGGCTAAAAGGCCCAATTATGAGCCATGGCCTATAGATCATGTTTAATATCAAATACTCTGATTAAAGCTGAGGTTTTGCACCATTAAGCAGAAAACAATTGCTGACAGTTGCTGAAGGAGCAATAAATATTTTTACACATCTGGGAACAAGCCGACCCAGACGGGGAGTTTCCTGTCATCTTGCAAGATGTGCCCTGTTTATGTCATGCATGATCTATATGGTGCTGACCATGTATATTTTAGGAATAGTAACTGTTGGCCATCTGGCATAGACAGTTTTTGGTTCCTCTCATGACCTTATATGCTTAAACACTGCCTCTATAGATGATGACGTAATTTGCACTATAAATGTATGGCTTTAAGGACCCTTCGGGGTTCAAACTCTTGATGCTTATTTGGCACGTTTGAACCTGCGCATTCAATAAACTTTTCCTATATTGCATCGCTTGGCTTCATTGTCTCTTAATTCTACTACAAAAAGACCTTCCTATAAAGTTCTGGGAGGCCTCCAGTGCTCCATGGAGTTTCCTGCAGTGGCCATTCCATGCAGGAGGCGCCAACTCAGAGCTAGATGACAATCTGGGTGATTTTGTGAGCAAGAAGCTTCAAGGGGTTAGTTACAGTCCGAGTGGGCATATTTGCAGAACCAGCCCAGTTTCCTTCAGTACGTAGCCTGAATCCGACCTGTAAGATCCTTTCGATCTTGGTTTGTGTTTCTACGGGTTATCCCCCTGTGTGACTAGCCTAGTTTAGTTGGCCACTTGTTGTTTGGCTGCCCAGAGTCGCCATATCCGTGAGATGGGTCACACAGAAGTGAAATAAATGGCTCAGCTTGTTGTGTGAAAGCAGCCTCTGTCAAACTCAGCCCACGCAGCTGGACCGGAAGTGTCTTGATCAGGGGTGGGATTCAAATATTTTAGCAACTGGTTCTCTGCCCAATTTTGTGTGAGCATGGCCATGGTGGGCACAGCCTACCTGGCCTCCTGCACCATGGCATTTTTGCCCTCCTCCCCAGGCTCCGGAGATTTCCCTTGAGCCTCAGGGAGAGCAAAACCGGCCTCTCCTGGCCTCCAGAGGCTCTCCAAAGGCCAGAATAGGCCGTTTCTGAACTTTTGGAACATCCAGAAGGCAGGTTTTTCGCCCTCCCAGAGCCTCCACACAGGCCCAGCACTTACCTGGCATCCAAAATGGGCCGCGTGGAGAGTACTGGGAGGGGCATGGCAGAGTGGATGGGGCCAGCCAGTCCTTGCAAATACCAGTTCAGCGAACCAGATGTAAAATTAGCATTCGGTCTTCCCGAACCGGTTCGAACTGGCTGAATCCCAGCGCTGGTCTTGATATCAGGAAAAGTCCACGCAATAGCAATAGCAGTTAGACTTATATACCGCTTCATAGGGCTTTCAGCCCTCTCTAAGCGGTTTACAGAGTCAGCATATTGCCCCCAACAACAATCAGGGTCCTCATTTCACCCACCTCGGAAGGATGGAAGGCTGAGTCAACCTTGAGCCGGTGAGATTTGAACCGCTGAACTGCAGATAACAGTCAGCTGAAGTGGCCTGCAGTACTGCACCCTAACCACTGCGCCACCTCGGCCCATCTAATCTTCCCTTCAAGTGTTTTGTTCTTGTTCCTTTTAAATTTATTTTTTTAAATTATTCTTTATTATCTTATTTTTTAATTTTTTTGTCAGATGATTGACAAGTGTTTATTCCAACCATGCTTAAATTCAGTTACTGATGAGACTAATGATGAATGGATTCCTGGTTTGAAAGTTATTTATTTGTTTGTTTGTATTCCTCTTTGATTTGTATTCTAGAAATAATTCAAAATGGCAAACATATCCTGTACAGTTTCCTCCTCCTCTTTCCCCCACCAGAACCAACCCTGTGAGTTGGGCCGAGAGAGAGGGACTGGCCCTAGGTCACCCAGCTGCTTTCAGGGCTAAAGCGAGACTTGAACTCACAGCCTCCTATTTGTAGCCTGGTGTGAAGCTGGTTCTCATTATACTTTCCTGCCTTGTTGGATAGTGAAGTGAAGGGACAAACCAGGACAGGAACTCACTTCTGCATGGCTTCATTTGGTCAGAGTCTAGATTTTTTTTTTTTTTGTGAGTACCTCCACTTGTGTACTGGACCCGTGTCCCTCCTGGCTGGTTGCCAACAGCAGTGAGGTGACACGAGGCTGGATCCAAGCGGTTGTTGTGGCATCTCTTTGGGAGGGGCACTTTCCCACCGAGCTTAAGGCAGCGGTGGTGAGACCCCTTCTGAAGAAACCGTCTTTGGATCCAGCTGTTCTTAATAACTACCGTCCAGTCTCCAACCTTCCCTATGTGGGGAAGGTTGTTGAGAAAGTGGTGGCCCTCCAGCTTCAGCGTACCTTGGAGGAAGCAAACTATCTTGACCCCTTCCAGTCCGGCTTCCGACCAGGTTACAGCACAGAAACCGCTTTGGTCGCATTGACCGATGATCTCTGGAGAGCTAGGGATGGAGGCTTTGCGTCCATCCTGGTTCTCCTTGACCTCTCAGCGGCTTTCGATACCATCGAGCATGGTATCCTTCTGCGACGACTGCGGGAGGTGGGAGTGGGCGGCACTGTTTTGCAGTGGTTCTCCTCCTACCTCTCAGACAGGTCGCAGTCGGTGTTGGTGGGTGGGCAGAGATCGTCCCCGAGGCCCCTAACATATGGGGTGCCACAGGGGTCGGTCTTGTCCCCCCTCCTATTTAACATATACATGAAACCGCTGGGCGAGATCATCCGAAGGCACGGGATAAAGTATCATCAATATGCGGACGATACTCAATTGTATCTGTCCGCCCCGTGCCAACTCAATGAAGCGGTGGACGTGATGAACCAGGGCCTGGAAGCTGTTAAAGACTGGATGAGAGCAAACAAACTGGTGCTCAACCCAGACAAGACCGAGTGGCTGTTGTGTTTTCCTCCCAATAATTTGACCACCGTACCATCAATCAGGCTGGGGGGACAAAACTTATACCCCTCAGATAGGGTCCGCAACTTGGGAGTCCTCCTGGATCCACAGCTGAGTTTTGATCACCATCTATCAGCTGTGACCAGGGGGGCATTTGCCCAGGTTCGCCTGGTGCGCCAGTTGCGGCCCTACCTGAATCGGGAGGCTCTCACGACAGTCACTCGAGCCCTTGTGATCTCTAAGCTGGAATACTGCAACGTGCTCTACATGGGGCTGCCCTTGAAGAGCACCCGGAGACTTCAGCTAGTACAGAACGCGGCCGCGCGAGTGATTGTGGGCGCACCTCGGTTCGCCCACATAACACCTATCCTCCGCGAGCTGCGCTGGCTGCCTGTAGATCTCCGGGTGCAATTCAAGGTCTTACTTACCACCCATAAAGCGCTCCATGGTAGTGGATCTGACTATTTGAGAGACCGCCTTCTGCCAATAACCTCCCTGCGTCCCATCAGATCGCATAGAGCGGGCCTCCTCCGTATTCCATCCGCCAGCCAGTGCCGACTGGCGACTACCCGGAGGAGAGCCTTCTCAGTTGCTGCTCCGACGCTATGGAACAATCTCCCCGTGGAGATTCGTACCCTGACCACAGTCCAGGCCTTCCGTACAGCCCTTAAGATCTGGCTAGCCCGTCAGGCCTGGGGATAAACTCTTCTGCCCCTCCCGAATGCTGAGTGAATGTTGTGTTTTAGTATTTTTTAGTTATTTCACATTTTTTTTTCTATATTTGTCTTCACTCCCCTTCCCTTATTATTGTAAGCCGCCCTGAGTCCCCTCAGGGAAAAGGGCGGCCTATAAATGCTAAATAAAATCTAGAAAATAAAATCTAAATCTAAAAATCTCCTTCAATAACTAAGAAAGAAAACCCCCAACTCCATTGGAGTAGAGATAAAGGTACTTTTACTGGATATGAAATGAAAGCAGCGAAAGAAAAGCAAGATCTGAGTCAAAAAGGTGCAAACATGTACATATCAAACATTTACCTAGGACCCTCCCCCCCAATTACCCCAACCCAATGTCTAATTTGCAACTCCCTAAGGTATCTTCATGTAGGGTGCATCTTCCAATGGCCTCATTCAGTTGGTATGCGAGATGGTTGTCTTGACCAAGTCCAAAGATGATTCTTCAGCATGTGCAGAAGATGGTGAGAACAAAATTCCCTTCTCGAGAACTCCTCCAGTACCAGTAATTCCCCTCCCAAATACCACAAGCCCCTCCCTCCCCGTTTCTATGGAAGCCGATAGCAAGCAAGCAAGCAAAGTAGGGGGCCAGCAGGGACAATCTTTCGCGTGGGAACTGAGCATGTCCCTGCAGGTAGCTGGAAGGTGGAGTTTGGAGTCACCCGACAGGTGAGAGCCAAGGTGGCGCAGTGGTTAAATGCAGCACTGCAGGCTACTGCTAGATCAGCAGGTCAGCGGTTCAAATCTCACCGGCTCAGGGTTGACTCAGCCTTCCTCCTTCCGAGGTGGGTAAAATGAGGACCCAGATTGTTGTTGGGGGCAATATGCTGACTCTCTGTAAACCGCTTAGAGAGGCCTGAAAGGCCTATGAAGCGGTATATAAGTCTACTGCTATTGCTATTGCTATTGGACTGTGAGCTGATTGGAGAATGTGACTTTTTGGGGGGAAGTTTCAAACTTTTGCCTTTTACTGAGTGTAATTCCGGAGCTGAAATAGAGGCTGACAAAAGCCATGCAAACAATTATTGAGTGTTCTTTAAAATGTTGGTGTGTTGGCATTGCTCTGGTAAATCTGGAGTTGAAGAAGCCAGGACACAAACGCCCAATGACAAAGAGAACCTTTTGTAGTGTTGAGGAAGTTGTCAAATATTTGGTGTTGTGTCCCATTGCTCATCATGGGTCTGAGACATAGACCCCCCCCTCTCCTAAGACGATGGCCATCCCAGAATGATAGAAGCCAGGATGTCTCACTTGTGGCTTTGTGCCAAGTAGTCCAATCCTGAATGTTTCATTCATTCATTCATTCATTCATTCATTCATTCATTCATTCATTCATTTCATTCATTTATTATATTTATATGCCGCCCTTTCCCCCCAAAGGGGACTCAGGGTGGCTAACAAATCAAATCAGGGAAGGGGGGGGTACAGACAAAAAATAAAAAATAAAAACGATACATAACAATACATAATTTAAAAACACACAACAGTCATACCATCCAAGACGGGGGCAACAGCTCTTTAGCCCCAGGCCTGTCGGAACAGCCAGGCTTTGCGGAAGGCCTGGAGGGTGGTGAGGGTTCGAATCTCCACGGGGAATTCGTTCCAAAGGGTCGGAGCAGCCACAGAGAAGGCTCTCCTCCGGGTAGTCGCCAGTCGACACTGGCCGGCGGATGCAATTCGGAGGAGGCCTAATCTGTGGGATCTAATCAGTCTAGCGGAGGTAATTGGCAGCAGGCGGTCTCTCAAGTACCCTTGAAGCGCCTTGAAGCGTATCCGGAGACCAATAGGCAGCCAGTGCAGCTCGCGGAGGATAGGTGTTACGTGGGTGAACCAAGGTGCACCCACGACCACTCGCGCGGCTGCATTCTGGACAAGCTGAAGTCTCCGAATGCTCTTCAATGTTTCTTTTCTTTCAGATTCTTCCCTATTTGAGGAAGGTCCAGTTCAACAACAGTGCTGGAGAGGAAGTTTCCTTCTCAGAAAATGGACCGGGATCAACTCAATATGATCTTATCAACTGGGTTCTTTGCCCTAATCAATCTTTTGTGCCTATGAAGGTTGGGAAAATTGATCCAAGGTCTCCCTCAAGAAAGGATTTCACCCTTACCCCCCGCGCAATAACCTGGCCCATAAAGGTGAGCTGGAAGGAAATGTAACTTCATGGAAAGATTCATTCTCTCTTGGGGATACAGAATTCCTTTCTAACTCAATACAGGATGACTGAATCGGGAAATACGGCAGCCCTTGGTGGAAATGCTGCCTTGCATGTAACACATTTGGTGATTGACCATCTGATTGAAACCCTGATGCAATTGGAACAGGCAACAGTGATCTCCATCAACCATTCCCATTCAGGTGGATCTTCATGATACCAAATTTGCAGATGATACTAAGCTGGCAGGAATAGCGAACACCCTAGAAGATAGCCTCAAGATCCAGATGGATCTGGACAGACTTGAACAGTGGGTCCTATCTAACAAAATAAAATTTAATGTAGAGAAAAGTTAAGATCTTACACTTAGGAAAGAAAAACCAAAAGTTCGCATGTAGACTAAGTGAAACCAGGATTAATAGCAGTAACTATGAGAAGGATCTTGGCATCTTAGTGAACAACCAGCTAAATATGAGCCAGCAGTGTGCTGCAGCAATCACAAAAGCCAATGCAATCCTAAATTGCATTAACAGGGATACAATAAAAATCAAGGGAGGTGCTAATACCACTCTGTAGAGCCTTAGTAAGACCACACCTAGAGTACGGCATCCAGTTTTGGTCACCATGCTATAAAAATGATGTTGAGACTCTAAAAAGTGTGTAGAGAAGAATAACCAAGGCGATTAGGGTACTGGAGGCTAAAAACACACGAAGAATGATTGCAAGAACTCTGCATGGCTAGTCTAGTGAAGAGAAATACCAGGGAAGATGATGATATGTCTTCCAATATTTGAGGGAGGGGCTGCCAGAGAGACAAGGGGGATCAAACTCTTCTCCAAGGCTCCTGAAGGCCAGAGAAGGAATAATGGATGGAAACTGATCAAGGAGAGATTCAGCCTGGAAATATGGAGGAATTTTCTGACAGTGAGAGCGATCAACCAATGGAACAGAAGTTGCCTTCAGAAGTTGTGGGAGTTTCATCCCTGGAGGCTTTCGAGAAGAGACTGGACTGCCATCTGTCAGAAATGGTGTAGGGTCTCCTGCTTGGTTGGGGGATTGGACTATATAATGTAAAATGTCCATTCGAACTCTCTTAATCTGTTTGAGAAAAGGTGTAGCTCAATGTTAGAAGACAATGAAGTATATTTTCTAATCTCCAATACACATTGTGGGTGAAGAGTGGCCTGGACTGAATCCAACAGGAATTTTCTTGGCTTTTCTGATAGATGACAGTGAATCATTCATTTGGGAGACATTCTGGAGGGGGAAACAGGAATATGGAAAAAGATAAATTAAACACGTTATGTGCTTAGGTCGTCTCAGCCATTTCTCTCTTCTCTGTTCAGAAGGTGCCCTTTGCCAGGTGTGGCAAGAAGAGGTGCCAGGCAGGAGAGAGGAAAAATGTTCCAGAGGGAGAGCAGGTTTGCTGCTACCAATGTGCCCCTTGCCCAGAAGGGACCATTTCTAATCAGACAGGTAAATCACACTTCAAATGCAGAACTTTGAGGATCACGGAAGCCATTCAGTAGATCAAAATATAGATTTTTT
Organism: Thamnophis sirtalis; assembly: GCF_051295495.1. Taxonomy (NCBI): domain Eukaryota; kingdom Metazoa; phylum Chordata; class Lepidosauria; order Squamata; family Natricidae; genus Thamnophis; species Thamnophis sirtalis. The sequence goes on along the minus strand of NW_028261381.1, from coordinate 183,369,524 downwards.
TAAAATCAGTTTTGGTATGATTGCCATGTCTCAAAGTATTCATAGTTTTTCAGTAAAACCTCTCAGTTTCCAGGCCCCCTTTCCCACTCCTGAGCAATAAAAGGGAGTTTCAGGGTACAGTTTACATGTGAACTACCGTCCTTTCTGTTCTTGTATTCCTTTGGCAAAACCAACCAGCAATGTTTTCCTGAAGTTGTGGACATCCCACCAGTTCAGGAAAACAAGGTTCAAGGTTCAATTTTTGTTGTTTGCAGTGTGTCCTGCTTCTTTCAGAACAATCAGTCTCCCTGGAAATTATTAGATCTGTGAGAGAGATGCACCGACAGATGTATGCTAGCTCTTTCCTGCAAAAGGAATGAACTGTTCTGTTCTGTTGCGTTTCATTCCATTCTCTCTCTGTTTCTCTCTCTCTCCCCGCCTCTCACTCTCTTTCAAGTGTGTCTCAGTATAAATAAAGACAGAATTCATGTATTTGCCTTGATAAATTTTGTGTGTTTATTCAGCTGAATAAAGATGGGCCCCTCTAAGCAAGAGGCAACCCCCAACACACTTTGACACTTGTATTTATAGTACAGAGATTTCCCTTGGGGGCCTCCAAGGACAATGGGTGGCATCTCAGAGACACTGTTTGTTTCCTGAGGAACTTTCCATGTCCTTGAAGGCCTGCAGAGGCAACTATGCCATTGGCACATATGCTTCCTCAAGACTGTCAAGAGAAATATTTCATTCCTGGTTCTCTCTCCCCCACCTCCCTCTCTGCCTCCCTCCCCCCCTCTCCCCTCTCATCTTCCCAGCACATACCCAAACTGATATTGCACACAGACGGAAGAAGAGCAGGCCTTCTTGATGAAGATCTACCCGTCTTCTGGGGATACCAAAAGAAAGTAGGAAAAACATTGGCAATATGTTTGACAATGAAAGCCACCGTAGCCATGGAAGTGACCGGTGATTGGAGAGAATCTCATTTTTGTCAAAAGCAAAAGTTATGAACTATCAGGATGTTATGGAGTTTTAGGAGTTTGTTTTCTCCTGTGTGGTTCAGCGTGGCTCTGCATGCCCTGTTATGAACTGGGCCATGGGTGACCCACACCTACACAAGGAACTATATTACAACATCAAACCGATACTTGTTTCTGACTGACCTATTCTCAGGGTCATCATAAATGAAAGTTGATTTGCTGTTTTTGATGCACCCTAAAGTGCTGAGAAAGACTTTCATCTTCTCATTTTATCTTGATTCCAGATGCAGCTCGTTGTGATCCTTGCCCAGAAGACCAATATCCCAACAAGGACAAAGACCATTGCATTGTGAAGAAGATCCACTTCCTTGCCTATCAAGAGGCCCTGGGATACATTTTGGCTTCTCTAGCGCTTTCTCTCTGTATGATCACATTGGCGATCTTGGTGATATTCCATATACATCATGACACACCAATTGTCAAGGCAAACAACCGAGATCTCACCTACATCCTCCTGGTCTCTCTCCTGCTCTGCTTCCTCTGCTCCTTCCTCTTCATTGGTCGACCTGGGAAGCTCACCTGTCTCTTCCGACAATCAGCCTTTGCCATTCTCTTTTCCCTGGCAGTTTCCTCTGTCTTGGCAAAAACTGTCATGGTGGTTCTGGCCTTCATGGCCACCAAACCTGGGAACAGGGCAAGGAAATTCTTAGGAAAACCTCTGACCAACTCCATTGTCATAGCCTGTCCCCTGGTCCAAGCTGTTCTTTGTGTCACCTGGCTGGTAACCTCTCCTCCATTTCCCAACATGGACTTCCACTCCTTGGTAGGAGAAGCCATTTTGGAATGTAATGAAGGCTCAGATTTGATGTTTTATGCTGCCCTCGCTTATCTGGGAGTTTTGGCCTTTGTCAGTTTCACGGTGGCCTTTCTGGCTAGGAAATTGCCCGACAGCTTTAACGAAGCCAAGTTCATTACTTTCAGCATGCTGGTCTTTTGCAGTGTTTGGATCTCCTTCCTCCCCACCTACCTGAGCACCAAAGGGAAATCCCTGGTGGCCGTGGAGATCTTCTCCATCTTGGTCTCTGGGGCTGGTCTCTTGGCCTGCATCTTTTTCCCCAAATGCTACATTATCCTACTTAAGCCCAATCTGAATTGTAGGGAAAATATAATGAGGCAAAAGAATAACTGATTTATATCAGAATTGGAAACTGTCAATCAGAATAAAGCTGGAAGGGACCATGGAGCTCACACAGGAGGCCCTATACCATTTCCTCTGGGGCTGGTTTGGTTTGGTTTGGTTTTATTGGGATTTATATGCCGCCCTTTTCCCTGAGGGGACTCAGGGCGGCTTACAACCACAGGGGAGGGGAAGTGCTAGGTCAAAACAAAACACTTTGTGAACAAAAGAAAAATAATAAAACACAACTTTCATTCAGCAATCAAACACTCGGGCGGGTAATTGGAAGCCTATCCCCAGGCCTGCTGGGAGAGCCAGATCTTGAGGGCTGCGCGGAAGGTCTGGATCGTGGTGAGGGTGCGGATCTCCATGGGGAGCTCGTTCCATAGGGTCGGGGCAGCAACAGAAAAGGCTCTCCTCCGTGTGGTCGCCAGTCGACATTGACTGGCAGATGGGATTCGGAGGAGGCCCAGTCTGTGCGATCTGATTGGTCGATTTAGGGAGGTAATCGGCAGAAGGCGGTCTCTCAAGTACCCAGATCCACTACCATGGAGTGCTTTAAAGATGGTCATCAGTATCCTGAAGCGCACCCGGAGACCAACAGGTAGCCAGTGCAGCTCGCGGAGGACAGGTGTAACGTGGGCGAACCGAGGTGCGCCCACTATCACTCGCGCGGCTGCATTTTGGACTAGCTGTAGTCGCCGGATGCACTTCAGGGGCAACCCCATGTAGAGCCCATTGCAGTATTCCAGTCTAGAGATCACAAGGGCTCGAGTGACTGTTGTGAGAGCCCCCCGATCTAGGTAGGGCCGCAACTGGCGGGCCAGGCGAACCTGGGCAAATGCCCCCCTGGTCACAGCTGACAGCTGGTGGTCAAAAGTCAGCTGTGGATCCAGGAGGACTCCTAAGTTGCGGACCCTATCTGAGGGGTATAAAATTTGACCCCCCAGCCTAAGCGTTGGTGTATTAGCTAAATTATTGGGGGGGAAACACAACAGCCACTCGGTCTTATCCGGGTTGAGCACCAGTTTGTTAGCACTCATCCAGTTCTTAACGGCCTCCAGACCCTGGTTCATCACGTCCACCGCTTCATTGAGTTGGCACGGGGCGGACAGATACAATTGCGTATCGTCCACATATTGATGGTATTTTATCCCGTGCCTCCGAATGATCTCGCCCAGCGGTTTCATGTATATGTTAAATAGTAGGGGGGATAAGACCGAACCCTGAGGTACTCCACATGTTAGGGGCCTCAGGGACGATCTCTGCCCCCCGACTAACACCGACTGCGACCTGTCCGAGAGGTAGGAGGAGAACCACCGCAGAACAGTGCCTCCCACTCCCACCTCCCGCAGTCGTCGCAGAAGGATACCATGGTCGATGGTATCGAAAGCCGCTGAGAGGTCAAGGAGAACCAGGATGGACGCATAGCCTCCATCTCTGGCCCTCCAGAGATCATCGGTCAATGCGACCAAAGCGGTTTCTGTGCTGTAACCAGGTCTGAAGCCGGACTGGAAGGGGTCAAGATAGCTAGCTTCCTCCAAGGCCCGTCGAAGCTGAAAGGCCACCACCTTCTCAACAACCTTCCCGATAAAGGGAAGGTTGGAGACAGGACGAAAGTTGTTTAAGATGGCTGGATCTAACGATGGTTTCTTTAGGAGGGGTCTCACCACCGCCGTTTTGAGTACGGCGGGGAAGTGCCCCTCCCGAAGGGAGGCGGTGACAACCGCCTGGATCCAGCCATGTGTCACCTCTCTGCTGTTGGCCACCAGCCAGGAGGGACACGGGTCCAAAATACAAGTGGAGGCACTTACAGCTCGGATGGTCTCTTGGCTTGTATCTTTTCCTCCAAATGCTACATTATCCTATACAGGCCTGATCTTAATTGTAAAGAAAATATGATTAGAAACAAGAATCTCTAACTAACGCAGGGATATGCAACATTTATATTTATCTTTGAGACAAATTTAATTTATACTTTTTTATTTTCCATTTTCATAACATACAATCACATGCATACTATTACATAGCCAGTATCCTATTGTATTAAATAGTAATTACATCAGTTCCTCTTGTCATCAACACCCAAAAAGATAAAAACCCATTATTAGCTCTTCTGCTCTCCATACACCTCTTTCTTCTACCTCTCTCCTACCTCCTTCCTTCCCTCCATCATCCTTTCCTACTCTACTTCCCCTTCCTTTCTCCTTCTCCTCTCTCTACATTCCACTCCTCCTTATCCTCCTCATCTTCCCCCCTTACCCTCTCTCCTATCCCTCTCTTCCCATCTTTCTTCTCTCTTCTGTTTCCCACTCTTCCTCCCATTGGTGTATTTCCGCTTCAGAGCAAACTCCAATCAATGTTGATGGTATTTATGCTTCCATATCAATGGAGGAGGCCCTATACCATTTCCTCTGGGGCTGGTCTCTTGGCTTGTATCTTTTCCCCCAAATGCTACATTATCCTATACAGGCCTGATCTTAATTGTAAAGAAAATATGATCAGAAACAAGAATCTCTAACTACCGCAGGGATATGCAACATTTATATTTATCTTTGAGACAAATTTAGAAGGGGATAAAATTTCTAAAAAAAATAGTGACATAACGCCTTATCAAGTACTTTGATTGGTCACAATGTATTTGTTGTCTGCAACAATCAATCAGCATTTAATTTTCCATGTCTTCCCATTGTCCTAATCCCTAATTAAGGTCCCCAATAAAACCTTCTGTTAAAGGTTTGTGTATTGTTTCAAGGTGGACATTGCCGCATTTTATTCCTTTCAACTGAAATTTTCAATTCAGTTTTGGAAATGGAGGAAATTGATACATGTGCAAGACATACAAGGGGACGCAGTGGCTCAGTGGCTAACATGCTGAGCTTGTCAATCAGAAAGGTTGGCAGTTCGGCAGTTCAAATCCCTAGTGCCACATAATGGAGTGAGCTCCTGTTACTTGTCCCAGCTTCTGCCAACCGAGCAGTTCGAAAGCATGTAAAAAATGCAAGTGGAAAAATAGGGACCACCTTTGGTGGGAGGGTAACAGCGTTCATTGCACCTTTGGCATTTAGTCATGCCGGCCATATGACCACAGAGACATCTTCAGACAGTGCTGGCTCTTCAGCTTTGAAATGGAGATGAGCACTGCCCCTAGAGTCAAGAACGACTAGCACATATGTGCGAGGGAAACCTTTACCTTTACATATACATATTCATTACTAAGAGCATAATAGATCTCAGATAACTTCCTTCCAGGTTACTTCTTGCGATGAGTGCCTCCACCTGTTTATTGTACCCATGACCCTCCTGGCTGGTTTCGACCAGCAGAGAGGTGACACGAGGCTGGCTCCAGACGATTATTAACGCATCTTTGCAGGAGGGGTCTTTCCCGCAACCATTAAAGGAAGCGGTGGTAAGACCCCTCCTCAAGAAGCCTTCCCTGGACCCAGCTATTTTGAAAAACTATTGTCCTGTCTCCAACCTTCCTTTTTTAGGGAAGGATGTTGAGAAGGTGGTGGCGCTTCAACTCCGGTGGACCTTAAATGAAACGGATTATCTAGACTCCTTTTAGTCCGGTTTCAGGCCTGGGTACAGCATGGAAACCGCTTTGGTTGCCCTGACCGATGATCTCTGGTGGGACAGGGATAGAGGACATTCCTCTATCCTGGTGCTTCTTGACCTCTCAGCGGCCTTCGATACCATCGACCATGGTATCCTTCTGTGACGCCTAGGGGAGGTGGGAGTGAGAGGCATCGTTTTACTGTGGTTCTCCTCTTACCTCTCTAACAGGTAGCAGTCGGTGTTGGTCGGGGAGCAAAGGTCGACCCCAGGGCCCCTCAAATGTGGTGTGCCACAGGGTTCGGTCTTGTCCCCCCCCCCTATTTAACATCTACATGAAGCCGCTGGGTGAGGTCATGCGACAGCACGGGGTAAAGTATAATCAATATGCAGATGATACTCAACTGTATCTTTCTGCCCCATGCCAGCTCAGTGTAGCGGCGGACGTGATGTTCCAATTCCTGGAGGCTTTTAGGATCTGGATGGGGGTGAACAAGCTTGTGCTCAATCCCGATAAGACTGAGTGGCTTTGGATGCTGCCCCCGAAAGACAGCTTAGACAGTCTATCCTTAACCCTGGGGGTGAAAATTTATGCCCCTCAGAGAGGGTCCGCAATTTGGGGATCCTCCTGGATTCGCAGCTGAACCTGGAACATCATCTATCGGCTGTGACCAGGGGGGCCTTTGCCCAGGTTCATCTGGTGCACCAATTGCGGCCCTATTTGGATCGGGAGGCACTTCAAACGGTTACTCATGCCGTGGTCACCTCAAAGCCGGATTATTGCACTGCACTCTACATGGGGCTACCCTTGAAAAGCGTTCGGAGACTGCAGTTAGTCCAGAATGCGGCCGCGCGAGCGATATTGGGTGCACCGAGGTACACCCACGTTACACCTATCCTCCGTGAGCTGCACTGGCTACCAATTGGTCTCCGAACGCAATTCAAGGTGTTGGTTATTACCTTTAAAGCCTTACATGACTTAGGGCCAGAGAACCTTCGAGACCGCCTACTGCCACATACTTCCCAGCAGCCAGTAAGATCCCACAGATTGGGCCTCCTTCAGATGCCGTTAGCCAGACAGTGTTGGTTGGTGGGGCCCCGGAGAAGAGCCTTCTCTGTGGCTGCTCTGACTCTTTGGAATCAGGTACCCCCAGAGATCCGGACCATACCCACTCTCATGGCCTTCAGGAAAGCTGTTAAAACTTGGCTGTTCCGGCAGGCCTGGGCTGTTGACCTCACTGTTGAGGTCCAGCCCCGATTAGAATGAATGTATGAGATGTTGCTATTTTAAACCCTTTACTTTCATTATGTGTTCGTTATGTCTCTTCTTTTTTTCTCTTCGTTGTAAGCCGCCCGGAGACCTTCGGGATTGGGCGGCATATAAATCAAATAAATAAATAAATAAATAAATAAATAAATAAATAAATAGGCCAGCATTTTCGCTTGGGCTCCAGTATAGGGCACTTTAAGTTCTACTGGGATGGTCGTGGGGCCCGATCAGGAACTTACCAGACGGTTGTCGTCAGATTCGGTTTCACTTTCCTCCAATGAGGAGGATGGTTCTTCTTCTCTTGGAGTGGGAGGGAATTGTTTAGCAGGCTCCACCCCTTTCATGGCAGTGTCCCTTCTCTTCCCAGGTTGTTTACCTGGTTTCCTCTCCCCCACCCTCAGCAGGGGGCTTTGGGCCCATGTTGGAGTGGCAATTTGCTGCCCGGTGCTCCTCCTTTCCGTAACGGAAGCAGGCGATCAATCGGGGCTTGCTTGTAGACCAGCTTTTCCCTCCTTTTGGAGCTCCTGGGGAGGGGGTTGTGAGGGGTAGCTTTCTCTTTCTCAATGTCTTCACAGTACTTGTCTCTGGCTAGATCGATTTCCATGTCCACTGCCAATTCATACCAGTGTTGCAAGTTATGGGGGGTGGGGCTGTTTACATAGTTCTGGTATATATCTTTGTTTAAGCCATCCATGAATCTGTCCATTAAGCCTCTTACGACCAACCCCGCACATAAACAGACAATTCACGAAACTCTTGTATATAATCAGCACTGGGCTCTTTCCCTGGGTAAGGGTTTTCATTCTGGTTCTGGCCTTCCTCTCTGTGAGCGGATCATCAAAGCGTTTCCTCAGGGCGGCCATAAACCTATTATAGTCTCTCAGTAGGGGGGAGTCATCGTTATGCTTGGCAACCATCCAAGTTGCTGCCTTGTTCTCCAGCGCCATGGTCCTCTCCGAAATGTTGCATGAAATTCCAGACTTGGACCAGGAAAAATCCTAGGTCCTTTGATTCCCCACCAAATTTCACACCAACTGGAGGAACTTTTGCCATCTGGTATCTATGGGGGGGCCCTCCCGCTCTTGGAAGGGGTCTCACGGCCATTGCTGCTGGCACAAGGGCTTCTCCACCTTGATGAGCTCCACTGTCTGCCCCCAAGGCCCCCCTTGGGCAGAACAGGGTCTCTGCAGTTGTCTCCTCTGGTTCTGGGAGATCAGCTTCTCTTTCGGGACCGCTCTCACGTAAGCGTTGCCTCTTCCAAGCCTCTTCAAAGAGTTTGATAGCCTGGGACATCATAAGGTTCTCCTCAATATCCTGCTGAGCAGCTGCCGGCCGCCAATATCACCTTGTGGTAACTCCAGGTGGAATTTCCTCAGGGTCATACTTCTGTCTCACTCCCAACGACCACCTGGGGCGGATGGATCATTCCTCCAAATTCAGTTCAGCCATCCGCTCCGTCTCCAAGGGACACGAAGATACAGCTGCCCCCATGTAATCCTTCTGGTTGCTGCCTGGGAAGGACATTCTTTCGAAGGTTTTGGTTTTATTTACACTCTCCTCAGAAGGTGTTAGCTCCGGGATGAGTGCGAAAGTGAGATCTTGCTTAATGTCAGGCCAGCCTCCCTCATCAACCAATTAAGAAACCACATAACTCCATTTCGCAGAATTAAGAGTACTTTTACTGGTTATGAAAAGATAGCAGCTAAGGAAAGCAAGATCTGAGGCAAAAGTGTGCGAAATCATACATATCAATATGTGACCCAACTCCCTCCCCCTGGTAACCCCATCCAGAGTCCAATCTGCAAAACCCTCAGGTGTCATGAGAGTTCCATCTTCAAAAAGCATCATCAGGATGGAATGCAGGACAGTTGGCCTTGGCCACCTCAATCGCTATCTCCAGTATGTGCAGTAGATGGTGAGAACAAAACTCCTTTTCACAATCACTCCTGTACTTAAAACTTCCCTTCCCAAATACCATGCCTCTCCCCCCCCCACCAGGTTCAATGGCAGCCGAAAGCAAGTAGTGAGACAGAGGCTGACAGCAAGATTGGTTGGAGCTGTGAGAATGGGAGGGGGAGTAGAGTCTCGCCTGGACTACTGTAACGCTCTCTTCATGAGGCTGGCCTTGAAGAGCACTTGGAGGGTTTAACTTGTCCAGAATGTGGCTGTGCAGGTTATCATGGGGGCACCCAGGTGCTGCCATGTTGCACCCCTTTTAAGCGGTCTGCACTGGTTGCCGGTTGTCTTCCGGGTGCAATTCAAGGTACTAATTATGACCTTTAAAGCGCTCCATGGCTTAGGCCCAGGATACCTGCGAGACCACCTGCTGCCACCAGTAGCCTCCCACCGTCCAGTGCGATCCCACAGAGTTGGCCTCCTCAGGGTGCCGTCGGCCAGACAGTGTCGGCTAGCGACCCTCAAGGGGAGAGCCTTCTCTGTGGGAGCGCCTTCCCTCTGGAATGAGCTGCCCCCGGAGCTTCGTATAATCCCCGACCTCAGGTCCTTCCGACACGCCCTAAAAAGTTGGCTTTTCCAGCAAGCCAGCTTGGCGTGAACAAAACAAAATAAATTATTGTTAATTTTAATTCGAATTTTTTAAAAAATGTTATTGTTAATTCTAATTGGGTTTGTTTGGGATATTCTATTTAAATTTTTTAAACTTTTGTATTATGTGTTTCTTTTAATGTTGTATGCTGCCCTGAGTCCTTGGGAGACGGGCGGCATATAAATCCAATAAACCTAAACCTAAACCATAGCTGGGGACCTGTAGCCAAAATAAAAATTGTTTCTCCTGGGAACCAAGGACATTCCCACCAGGTGCTGGGGAGGGGGGACTGAACCCAACTGGAATGGGGTTGTGACCTGGTTGGACCATGTGATGAGCATGTGGACTGAGGGGAAGGACCTGTGAACTTAATTTGGGTGGGGACCTTCCCAAATTAAGGACCTTCAGAGTTGGATTTTCACCAGATGTGCCAATATGACATGCCTAATAAATGTGGACTTTGAGGAACATCTTGGCCTCTGCGTGTTGATTGCATTGAGGCTGTTACTTGGAATCCTGACAATTGGTCTAAAATGGTATAGATTCTCTGACTTGAGCAGGGAGTTGGAGTACTAGAAGATCACCAAGGTCCCTTCGTGATCTCTTGTTCTGTTATTCATACTATCTGAACAACCTGTGGCGCAGGCCAAATGCCACCTGTCTGCCTCATGATGTCCCATGCCCAACTCCACCAGGATTCTCAAGTCCATCTGCTCTGTGGATGAACAGAAGGAGACAGAAACCTGTTTTTCCCTCTCTGACATATGAAGAAAAGCTACTGCTAAGTAGATAAGACAATTGCTTCTTCTTTCAATTATCAGGAGAAGAGTAATTCTTAATGTATCCCCTGTGGATTTCCTCCTCCTCCTCCTCCTCCCCCTCCTCCTCCTCCTCTTGGTGTTTTCCCCACATGTGCAGGGCCTGTTATTCCAGGATAAAACATGCTATAAAGATGTGCTCTTAGTTCTCCCAGTGGGGTCAGGACATCTCACCTTCCCCTGTCTTGCGAATAGCAAACTCCTGGCTTTGGTGAGCCTCAGCTGGTCTTAGATTTCTCTCTGGTCACAGCCTGGCCACAACTAAGAGCAAGCACAGTTGATTCAGCTATGGGACCATCCAGGTAGCACAGCCTATTTCTATTGGGCTAAAGCTGTGCTGAGATTTCAAGGGCTGCCTGCCATTCTACCTCTGCAGGAACCTTGATTTCTGATCTAGGAGGGAAGGTGAGAAGAATGACTCTTTTCCCGTTGCTGCTCCACTTCTGGCTCCTGCCTTCAACTCCTGCTCAGAGGATGCAAACTGTGTGTGTTTTGACAAACCCTTTCCAGACTCCAGAACAATGGGACTATTACAGGTCTGGTGACTTCATCATTGGTGTGAATTTGAACCTGCAAACCTTTATGGACATCAATGTTGAAGACAGTCCAATAAACCTGATCTCACATATTTTCCTAAAAGAGTAAGTTTCACCTAGAGGGAAAATATGTAGATGATTATTTAACCTTGTTTTGGATTCAGGTAAACTTTTAAGAAATCTTTCTTCTGGAGAGGTTTGCAATGTCCAAGCATATTTCAAATCTTTCTGCTATGCATAGAAGAGGCTAAAATCCTCAGTGTTTTAGAGCTCATCATCAGGAAGATGATAAATATAAAAAAGTGAAAAGAGGGAGAACAGAATCTGTGCTTAACCAGGGGAGAAGTTGAGTTAAAAGATTAATTTGGGCAGAGGGTCATCGTGGAACACTGAAATAAAAGCTCAAGTGTTTTCCTGTATGGGACACTGGAAAAAAAACAAGATTCAGCTTTTGGGGCCAAAACTAGGCCCCTTGGGGCCCCTTTGGGGGTCGAATGACCCTTTCACAGGGGTCGCCTAAGACCATCGGAAAACGCATATTTTTGAAACAATACAGAACATATAAAACAATTTTATGGTTGGGGGTCACCACAACATGAGGAACGGCATTAAAGGGACACGGCATTAGGAAGATTGAGAACAACTGGGCTAGAGAAAGGAAACTAGAAAAGAAAGTAAGGAGAAGATATATAACTCAGACAATGCACGGTTAAATGGAAAGGGAGAGGAAGAAGGGGAAAACAGAAAAGAAAATATTAAATATATGTTTATATCCAAGAGCGAGACATAACGGGGGAGAGGGAAATATAGTTAGCATAGATTAGTGAAGGTAGGGGAATAAGAAATGATATCAAATTATATTTGGGTTTGTGGAAATACCATCCCAAGGAAACATAAACTGAGATCTGAAAGAGACAGTTCTACAATAATAGAGAAGATTGAGAGAGAAGAGAATGAAAGGAAGATGGGGAAAAGAAGAAAGAGGCAAGGAGAGAAGGATGGAGGGGAGAGGAAGGGAAGGAGAGGGGGTAGGAAGAGGAAGAGTAGGAGTAGGAGAAAGGGAAGGGAAGAAGGAAGGAAAAGGAGAGGAGGAAGGAAGAAAGTAGAGAAGGGAGGGAGGGAGAAAAGAAAGGGAAAATAAGGTGGTGTTACAACAGGAGGAAGGGATGGTAAACAAAGCAACCCAAACTGCATATTATAAACTATTAATGAAGTAATAAATGTATAAGAACGATAATTGTAAAGAAGAATAACAATTATGTGAATGTATACTTTAAAGAGAATAAAAAATAAAAACATTTTCTGATAAAAAAAGATTCAGCTTTGGGATCAGCAGTGCTTATTATTAATGGTCATCAGTAAATCTGTGCTGTGACCCCCCCCCCCCCGTAGTCCGGTTCTCTGCAATGGTCACCAGACCTGAAGTAGCTGCTCAACCAAATTGATTAGGGTGCCGGAGGAGCAATTTGGAAGCAAAGTGGAGCAAAGTGAAGAAGGAAGGGATGAGACCAAACGGTCTGTGATATGGACAGAGTAGCTTTTCTCCTCTCTTACTACTAAGCCCTCAAAGATTAACCAAGGAACAGCCTTAGAAACCTAATGAAACCAGGGTCTTTCTGCTCCACAGGACGCCAGGAAGGCAAGTCAAGCTTCAAACTTTCTTGTAATGTTCCCCAATGTTTTTCTCACTGTAGACTCCTATCCAAGAACTACCAGCAGTTCCTGGCCTTGATGTTTGCAGTCAGGGAGATCAACAAGGATCCAATTCTCCTTCCCAACATCACCCTTGGCTTCCACATCTATGACAATCACAAGTTGCCGAGGAGGATTTTCTTATTCAGCCTCTTCCTGCTCTCCACACGAGGCCGAATGGTTCCAGGCTACAAATGTGACAGGCAGGACCCTCTGCTCTCCGTCATTGGGGGTCTCAACTCCAAATCCTCAAGGCAGATGGCCTCCATCTTCAGCCTCTTCAAGGTCCCACAGGTAAGGAGGCTCCCTCAACTAAGAAACAGAGATGATCACCTCCCCCTAGAGTTGGCCACAACTGGACAGCAATACTTTCTGGGAGGAATTCCATCCTAACCTTCCTAATTTTGCATATTTTACATAGAAGTGTAGCTACCCTTTCAGTGCAGTCTATTCTCTGTATCAGGTTGGTGGCTTCTTCCCTTGACTTCTGATCTATCTCAACCAGGCAAAATGGGGAACTGGCAGCTCTTCCTAAGAAGAGAGGAAGATGAACCCAGCCACTCAGAATGAGTCAGCCTGACTGGTGGGAAAATAATCACACAATGGGGACCCTTGGAGTCAGCATTAAAGTGTACTTTGTCTCTTAAAGAGGTCTCTCGCTTTCTCCAGCTAGGTGTTGGCTTTGAGTTCTCTCAGGGAGACAGAAGCAGTTATCCCTCCTTCTTCCAGAACAATCCCAAGGAATTTCCTCAGTATGTAGGTCTAGTCCAGCTGCTCCTGCATTTCCAGTGGAACTGGGTTGGCCTTGTGGCCCCTGAAGATGACAATGGAGAACGTTTCATCTCAGCTCTGCTGCCAATGCTGAAGGAGAAGGAGATCTGCCTGGCCTTCAGCAACCTGTTCATTTCTAATAATATTGCAAAGTTGGATTTCAACTCCATTCGCCAAACTTTATTTAAAAAAGATGTGGTTATTCTCTTTGGAGACTTTGGAAATGTTTCATTATTCTTGTTCCGTTTGTATGATGACACTAGAAAGCCACCAGTTTGGAAAGTTTGGATAATAACGTCCCATTGGACATTTGGTGCATTAGGATATCCATACACTTTGAGACAGTTAAAGTTCTTGCATGGATCTCTGCATTTCAGAGACCACGCCGGGGATGTCCCCGGATTCAGCCATTTCCTCCTGTCTTTAGACCCTTTGAACCCACAAGGGGACGTTTTCCTCCCTCCATGGTGGGAAAGGGTCTTTAACTGCAAGTTCCACAAACCACGAAGGTACTTTTCACGATGTACAGGAAAGGAGAATTTACAGAATCTGCCATCTTATGTGTTTGAAAGAAGCATGGCGGGTGAAAGTTACAACATCTACAATGCCGTTTATGCTGTGGCACATGCATTGCATGAACTGCATGGATCAGGAGGACGACGAACCACAATGAGGCTTGGAAAGAGTATCTCCAATGTCCAGTCATGGCAGGTAATCTCTGGGAGTTTCCATGGAATCCAATGGAGAGGAAGACCTCCAAGGTCCCTTCCAACTCTCTTATTCTATTCTACTCTGTTCTGTTCTAGTCTACTATTATTCCATATTCCATGTTCCATATTCCATATCCCATATCCCACTTCCCACATCCCGTATCCCGTATCCCGTATCCCGTATCCCGTATCCCGTATCCCGTATCCCGTATCCCATATCCCGTATCCCGTATCCCGTATCCCGTATTTCATATTACATATTACATATTAAATATTCTATTCCATTCTAATCTACTCTATTCTAAATACAGAAGGTTACTTTATGTATTTGCTGAATCACTGATTAAATAACCCCATGCTAACATACCAGGAGTTTTTTTTAATACACATTAAGCTTAATCTTTTGTCGAACGTGGCCTTTGGGGGCGGTGGGGGGAGAAGAGAAGTCAGCCAGACAGTTGTCCAAATGATCCTGATAGAAAAGACCTTTCTATAAAGTTCTGGGGGGCCTCCAGTGCTCCACGGAGTTTCCTGCAGTGGCCATTCCACGCAGGAGGCGCCAACTCAGAGCTAGATGACAATCTGGGTGATTTTGTGAGCAAGAAGCTTCAAGGGGTTAGTTACAGTCCTAGTGGGTATATCTGATTTCAATCTTGGTTTGTGTTTCTATGGGTTAGCCGCCTGTGTGACCAGCTTAGTTTAGCAACACTCAGTATATGGTTGATTTCTCATAACTTTCCAACAGAATTCCTAGAAGGCATCTTTCAGGTTTGAACTCATTATGTTCCTCAGTTATCATTTCTAACCAATTAAGAATTTTCTCCCAGTAATTCCTTGCTTTCTTTTTTTAATAAAAAGTTTTTTATTTTTGGACAGACAGAGACAAACAAAACATAAAACATAAAACCATCTTCAATTACATTCAGCGTGTCGATTGGTTACAAGATTTTTGTGCATCCTTTCCATAGGATGGAAAGGTTTTATTTTAAGTTTCCAATAAACTTAAAATTTATATGAAATCACATATTATCAATCAAATATATATGTATCCATTATTATCATTGTACACCATTTATATGACTATAACTATTATTCCTTCATTTTAAGCAAAGATATTCTAGATATTGGATTCATTTATATTATAAACAATTGGATTCATTTATATTATAACAATTCATTACATCGTTTTGAATCTATCCAATAATAATTATCTTTATATTGTATTCTGTATCATTCTATAATTCTTGTATTATAAAATTCTCTAGTGTCTTTCATTTCCATGTTTTTTATCTAACCACTGATAGAATAAATCCCATATCTTGTAATATTGTTTATCTTCTTGTTCTCTAATTTCAAATGTCAATTTACTCATTTCAGCACATTCCGTTGTTTTCTGAATAACTTCCTCCTGCCTTGGTATTTTCTCATTTTTCCAATTTTTAGCAAATACAATTCTAAAATAATTCCTTGCTTTCTTACATGTCCACCACATGTGGGAGTATGTTCCTGGAATCTGGTTACATTTCCAGCATTTGGCTGAGGAGTTCTTATACGTTTTGGCCAGTCTTGCAGGCGGAAAATGCCTCCTATAAAAATTTTTGTAGAGGTTTTCCTTATAGGCCACGGCCATTGTCATTTTTTAGCTTCTCTCCCAAATTCTAAACCATTTTTCTAATTCTATATTGTATCTGAATATTTTTGCCCAAGCAATCATCATTTCTTTAACTATCTCTTCCTCCGTTTTATAGTTCAATAAATAATTATATAATTTTAATCAATTTTTCATCCATCTCCATTAAAATTTTATCCAATGCTGTTTGTTCTTTATTTACCCCACATAATTCAACATCTTTTTCGTGGCTTGATGGGATCTGAAAATACGGTCACCAAGATAAGTCCATCCCCGGACTTTACAATTGTTGTCTGGATTTAAGATCACCCCTTTAATCTAAAATATCTTTGTAAGATACAATTTCCCCTCAATTTGGATATATTGCTACCTCCATTGGAGAGAGCCAGACTGGTACTTCCCTATAATGTTGTAGTTTAATTTTTTCCCAAATATTAAGTAACACGCCCCTCACATAATGGAAATATTGGTGCGCCATATTTCTGCCATACCAAAGGAAGGCATGCCAGCCTAGTTGCAATTCAAGCCCTTCTAGTAATAATAGTCTTCTGTTATTCAAATTTGCCCACTCTTTTAGCCAGGTGAGAGCTGTGGCCTGATACTATAATTCCCAGACTGGGAGCCCAAATCCACCGTTATTCCTAGAGTCCTGTAATAATTTCAATTTTATTCTCAATTTTTTACCTTGTGAAATATACTTCAGAGTCATTTCATTTAGTTTGTCAAAAATTTCTTTTCTTAGAAGAAGGCGGGGCTTAGCAGTGAGAAGATGGACTTTCAGGCACTTCCTGAATGACCACCTATACCGGAGTCTTTTTTGGAGGATTCTTTTGAATCTAAGCTGTCCCGAAGAGACGGTGACGTGGCAGGAACTCCATGGTCCCAGAGGTATCCGCAAAATCTCTGGGAACCTAAGGAAAGCCTTCCTAATCCAGTGGCTTCCGGATCGGCTAAACAATGCCGACAGCAACTGCGAAGACCCAGAGAGAGAGCAGAATATGAGCAGGTCGTTTGATGTGAGTCTTAAATCTTTTTTTTTGTTGGAAAGAGAGCACCCTAAATTTGGAAACTTAGTTTAAAATAAGGCTGAGAAGTGAGAAAAGCGGCGGAGATAAATGTTTGCCATTTGGAAGTTTATTTTTCTGTTCCTTTTTTCTAATTCCTAAGCCGGGCTGGACTTTCTTGTAATTTGAATCGGCTTTTTGCATTCCTTCTCTTTGTTGTCGACACCTTTAACTTTGAATTTATTGGGGCACTAAATCTTAAACTTAAAGTGCTTTGAAGATTGGTTTTTTTTCTTTGGCTTGCTTTTCTTCGTTGCCTTTTAGCCCTTTTGAGGTTTGTCTTTTTTTTTTACAATTAGTAATTAACAAACGGAATGGACTAAAACAAGCTGTAAATTACAAACTACAAGCCAACACTGCCATCTTGTGGACTTGAACTTTGTTATTAAAATCCCCCCTGTAATGCACTTGATTTACGTGTTTACGCAGCTGGCAAACTGAGATAAAACAGTAAAGCTGACCGTGACCTTGAAGAGACTTTTATCATAGGGGGGGAAAAAAAGAGTCCGGGAAAAATCATTTGTTTTAGTTTGTTGGCATCCTCTCATCTCCCAACACCATTCTCATATTACCGGCTGTGGAGATATCGACACCAAGTTTTTCTTTTTTGATCATCACCGACCTTTTGATCTTTTACATATATTTTTTGTCTTCTTTGTTTTGATTTTTTTTTAACCTCTGGATCACCTCTTGACTATCTACATTTTTTCTGCTTCTTTCTTTTCTCACTTGTAACTGAAGTACCCCTTCTCCCCTTTTTGGAGGGGGGGTATTTTCCTTTTTTTTAATTATTACTATTTCATACTCTCTTATATATATATATTTTACTGCACTCTACTGTATTTCATCCTTGAAACAAACAAAAAAAAACCTTCCTCTTCTTTCCTTCCTTTTCTTTACCTTTTTTCTTTTCCTTCCTTTTTTCCCTCCCCCCTTATCTTATCTCCCCTACCTCTCCTCTGTGTACTCTACGTACTTAATCCACCATACTTATAACCCCCCACCCTCTAATACTAATTGGCTATGAGTAGAAAAGCAGCTGCCTCTGGCTTTACATCAACCCCTGCCCCCTCACCTGCGGGAGGCCAGAGGACAACACAGATGACGTCTCATCAGGAAAAAGAGAAGGAAGCCAACTTTGAAACACTTATACAAATGATGCAGAAAATGCAAGCAGGAAACGATACCCTTGTAAAAAAAATGGAGGCAATGGAACAACAAAATCTAAGTATTGTTCAAAAGGTTGATAACATGGAAGGAAAAGTAGAAAGTATACACAACTGGATGCTGAAATATGAAAATAGGATTCAAAAAATTGAAAATAAGATTCAAGAAGGAGAGAAGAAAACTGAAAAGCTAGAGATTAGACTAAGTGATGTAGAAAGAGAGAGCAGTGGAATATTAAGATGGGAGATGGACAGGTCTGAATTCTTTTTAAGATTCCAAAATATAGAAGAAGAAAAAGGAGAGGACTTAGTCCAGATAATTTCAAATATTTTGATAGATGTTCTGGGGATGTCCCAGGACCAAATAAAAGAAACAATTGATGAGACTTTTAGAGTATACACAAGGTATGCAATGAGAAATGCTCTTCCAAGGGAAGTGCATGTAAGATTTATTAAGAAAACAATTAAATCACAAATCCTACAGAAAATGAGAGACAGAAAATTAGAATATAAAGGAAAGGAGATTGTAGTACTTAAACAAATCCCAAGAGAGGTGAGAGAGAGGAGAAGAGAATATCAATTTCTGACCAAAGTATTGATAAAAAAAGGTGTTAACTACAGATGGCTCATACCGGAAGGTTTATTATGTACTTGGCAAGGACAAAGACACAGGATAGATACAATTGAGAAGGCAGAAGCTTTCTACGAAGAATACTTCAGAGAAACGGCGGAGAAAGCTGGGAAAGACGATGCAGTGATACAAATACTGGAACCACCTGTAACCGCGACCGAAAAAATAGAAGGAGCAGTAGGTGGAAGTGAGAAAGAAGGGGAGATAGGGAATGGGAGCTGCAAAGAAAAACGAGAACCTAGATCCACTAGAGCAATAAACCCTGTATATAAAGTATAAACATGGAAGAAAGAAAAATGATTACAATTAACATTAATGGACTCAATTCGGTAGCTAAAAGGAAGAAAGTATTTCATAAATTAGAGAAGTTACAACTTGACATAATTTGTCTGCAAGAAGTACATATCCAAAAGAAATATGAACATTTATTAACTCAACCAAAGCTTGGGAAAATGTTTTCATCATTGGCAAATTGTAAGAAAAGAGGAGTGGTCTTCTATATTAAAGGCAACATCCCAACAAAAGTAGTATACGCAGAGGAAGAGGGAAGAATTTTGATGGTGGAAATTATGGACACCAAAAAGACACTCCTAATTGGAATCTACGCCCCTAATGAAAAACAAGATGAATTCTACAAAAAACTACACAAAAAAGTTTTGGAACTAGACTATGCTGATATTTGTATGATGGGAGACTTTAATGGCATTGTGAATCCAAATATGGACTATAAAACACATAAAACAAAAAAATTAAACAGGAAGCCTCTGCCAAAATCCTTTTTTAGGATGACAGATGAACTAAATTTAAAAGATATATGGAGAGAAAGAAACGTTAAAAAAGAACAATATACCTTCTACTCAAATAGACATTCTTCACTCTCCAGAATAGATATGATATGGGTTTCAGCGGACCTGAGCTCCAACATAAAAGAAATTGAGATCGAAGCTAGCACCTGGGCGGACCATAATCCAATTTTAATTAAATGGAAAGGACAAAGGGTAAGATCTAGATGGACACTAAATAACACTATATTGAAAGAAAAAGAGTTTGTACAAAAAATGGAAAAAGAGTTAGTCCTTTTTTTTAAAGAAAATAGGAAAGAAGATACGTCGTTGCAGAACCTCTGGGACACAATGAAGGCTGTTATTAGAGGTTTGACAATAGACTATACAAGGAAGAGAAACTCCAAAAAAAGACAAATGCATAAAGCTTTAGACAATGACTATAAAATACTTGAAAGAGACCTACAGAGAGCACCACAAAAAAAAGATGTTAAAATAAAGATGGACATGATTAAACACAAAATGGACTTATTAGAAAAGGAAGAACTGGCACAAAAAATTAGAGGTGCCAAACAGAATTATTTTGAAAATGCGAACAAACCAGGCAGGTGGTTAGCATATAAGATGAAAAAAGAGAGAGAAACAAAGAAAATACTACAACTAAGAGACAAACAAGGAGAAATTCAATATGGAAATACCGAAAAGAAAAAAATTATACATGATTACTACGTTAAACTTTATGAACAAGAGAAGGTGGAGGAGGGACGAGTCAAAAAGTATCTACAAGATGCCAATCTCCCCCAGGTACCAGATGAAACTAGAACAATGTTAGAAAGTAAAATAACAATGATGGAGCTAACAGAGGCACTTAAAAAACAAAATAATGGGAGAGCCCCAGGACCAGATGGTCTACCCGTGGAATTCTACAGAACATTTGAAGAAATATTGACCCTCCCACTCCTACAAGTCATGAATGAAGTGATGACTGAGAACCAAATACCGAAGTCATGGTCAGAAGCGTATATCACATTACTACCCAAGGAAGAGACTGATTTAACACAAATCAAGAATTACAGACCAATCTCTTTATTAAACTCAGACTACAAGCTATTTGCATCTATACTAGCTGAGAGACTTAAAAAATACTTAAATGGCTTCATCCATTCAGATCAAAATGGCTTTTTACCTAAAAGACAAATCAAAGACAATATGAGAATAATTTTGAATACTTTGGAATACTATGAGGCCCATCCAGAAAAACAATTGGCACTGATGTTCCTCGATGCGCAGAAGGCCTTTGATAATGTGAATTGGCAGTTTATGTTTTTGCAACTGGAGCAGATGAACTTTGGCAAGAAATTCACTCAAAGTATACGAACGATATACCAGAAACAAGCAGCAAAGATAATGGTAAATGGAGAACTAACAGAACCGATTGAAATAAAGAGAGGTACAAGACAAGGCTGCCCACTATCTCCGCTACTTTTTGTCCTAACACTAGAGGTCTTAAACAGAAAGATTAGAGAAGAAGAAGAAATAAGAGGAATGAAAATTAAGAGAGAAGAGTATAAACTGCAAGCGTTCGCAGATGACTTAGTTTTCATTCTTGAAGACCCATTAGAAACTGCACCCAAATTGTTAGAAAGAATAGAGGAATATGGAGAAGTAGCAGGCTTGAAAATAAACAAAGATAAAACAAAGATTATGACAAAGAATATCCCAGCTACACAAAAGGTTCAGTTGTCAGAAATGTTGCAGATTCAAAACACAAGTAAAATTAAATATTTGGGGATACATTTATCACCTAGATGTAGCACTCTTAAAGAGGATAATTATACCAGATTAAAATGACAAATAGCAATCGATTTGGAGAAATGGGGAAACTTGCATTTATCAATGATGGGAAGAATTTCTACAATTAAAATGAACATTCTACCTAGAATTTTATATCTGTTTCAGACAATCCCAATTAGACTGGGTAAGGATTTTTTTCTAGACTTAAATAAAACAGTTTTGAAATTTATATGGCAAGGGAAAAAAGCTAGAATAAAGCTTAAATTACTACAAGATGTTAGATCAAGAGGAGGTTTTGCTCTACCCGATTGGGAGCTATACTATCAGGCAGCAAACCTGATGTGGATTAAGGAGTGGATATCATTAAAAAACTCTAGATTATTGAACCTAGAAGGTCATGATTTGCTGTTGGGATGGCATGCCTTCTTATGGTATAAGGGAACTAAACCGCATGGTTACTTTAGAAGACATTATATAAGGGAGGCATTGTTGTTAAATTGGGAAAAGATTAAAAAATTACATTATTTAAAAATTCCAGTCTGGACATCAACAATTGAAGCATTCTCGTATCCGATAATACATAAAAAGGAACAAACAGTTAGATATATAGAATTATTGAATGCAGAGGGTGAGCTCAAATCTAGTCAAGAGTTGAAGCAAGAAGGGATGGAAATGAATTGGTATTCATATGTACAGATACAATCTAGATATAATGAAGATAGAAAAACTAAAGGTCTATATAATAAAATGACTGAGCTAGATAAAATTCTAACAGGTACCGATGAAAAAGTAATTAAAAAATTATATGGATATTTATTGGAGTTTAAATTGCATGAAGAACAAGTTAAAGAAACTATGATTGCTTGGGGGAAAAATTTTAAGTATGGGATTGATTTAGAGAATTGGCAGAAATTGTGGTCTCAAAATTATAAAATGACAATGTCTACTGCATATAGAGAAAATTTGTATAAGATGTTTTACAGGTGGCATCTACCCCCGACCAGAATCGCAAGAATGTTTAAGAATAAATCAGAAAAGTGTTGGAAATGTCACCAGATACCTGGCTCATACTACCACATGTGGTGGACTTGCACTGAAGCTAAAAGATACTGGACTAAAATCCACATGTGGTTGGAGAAAATGATACATAAACAAATAGACTTTAAACCAGAGGTCTTTTTATTGGGAATTTTACCAGAAACCTACAACAAAGACTTAAAATATTTGATTGTAAATGTTGTAACAGCAGCCAGAATTGTATTTGCAAAAAACTGGAAAAATGAAACAATACCAAAAGAGGAAGAAATCATTCGAAAAATAATGGACTGTGCCGAAATGAGTAAATTGACATTTGAAATTAGAGAGCAAGAGGATGAACTATTTTATAAGATATGGGACCTGTTTTATCAATGGCTAAGGGAAAAAGAACAAAATTTTGGAAATGAAAAATGATATACTTATGCTTTAATTGGAAAAAGTAAATGATGATATAATTATGCTGTGAAATAATTCAACAATGATATAAGGAAGTACTAATATAAGGTCTGGTGATATAATGTATAAGGTTAAGAATTTATTATAATGATATTTCGCTGCTGATAAGGTAATTCTAGTAGGGGAACAAATGAAAACTGGTATATATAGGCAGCGATGCCTTGTTGAACAATGAAGGAATAAGATCTCTGTTTGAAGGTATGAAATGCAAGGTTAACAATGAATAGAAGTATATTCTCTGGGGGGAAACAATGCTAATGTTAACTGAATATATATGGTAGAAGGAAAATGAGACCTTTAGTTACATTAGAGGAAATATCTGAGATGGTAAACATTATTTGAAGATGTAGATGTTAAAACAACCGTAATCAAACGACATGCTGCATGTGATGATGGTTTTTTTTTTTTTCCTTTTTTTTGTTTTGTTTTTGTTTTTTGTTTTTTTTGTTTTTTGTTTTGTCTTTTTTTCCCCTTCCTTTTTGGACCTTTTTTGTCCTTTTTGGCCTTCCCCCCTCCCCCCACCCCCTTTTTTTTCTCTTTTCCCCTTCTCTTTTTGAACTTTTTTTTTTTTCCTCTTCCTCTCTCCCTTGTTTTACTTTGTTGTTTTTTGTTTTTTAAACCCTAGCTTATTGTGGTGCTTATTAAATATACAATAGAGAGATACGGGATGTATAAACTTAGTAGGGATGCACTTGTGATTAAACGACATATTGTATGTGAAGATGGGCTTTCCCTCCCCCCCCTTTTTTTTTTCTCTCCATCCCCTCCCTTTCCCATTGTTGTCTATGTAACCAAAAAATAAAAATAATTTAAAAAAAAAAATTTCTTTTCTGATTTTACTGATATGGTTTGGAATAAAAAAAGTAGTTTTGGTAATACATTCATTTTTACCACCACAATTCTCCCTATCATCAATAACTGTATATTCTTCCACCTTTCCCGATCTATTTTAATTTGTTGTATCAGCATAATTATACTCTTTGATTGTCCCACACTTTGCTGTTAAGAAAATACCAAGGTATTTAACATTTTTTTTCTATCTGTTGGTCAATTTTCTCTGTCAATTCCCTTTTCTGTTTATTAGTGAGATTTTTGATTAATGCCTTAGTTTTACCTTTATTCATTTTCATCCCTGCCACTTCTCCATATTCTTCTATTTTCTTTATCCACTTAGGGCCAATTTCTATGGGTTCTTCTAATGTAAATATGAAATCATCAGCAAAACCTTGGAGCTTATACTTTTCATTTACTCCTGATTGTTCAGATCTCGATGGAGGGAACCCTTATCATCATGGTTCTGAGACATAGACCCCCGCCCCTCTCCTAAGACGATGGCCATCCCAGAATGATAGAAGCCATTTCATTTCTGGCTTTGTGCCAAGTAGTCCAATCCTGAATGTTTCTTTTCTTTCAGATTCTTCCCTATTTGAGGAAGGTCCAGTTCAACAACAGTGCTGGAGAGGAAGTCTCCTTCTCAGAAAATGGACCGGGATCAACTCAATATGATCTTATCAACTGGGTTTTGTGCCCTAATCTATCTTTCGTGCCCATGAAGGTTGGGGCAATCGATCCCAGGTCTCCCTCAAGAAAGGATTTCACCCTTACCCCCCGTGCAATCACATGGGCCACAAAGGTGAGCTGGAAGGAAATGTAACTTCATGGATTCATTCAATCTTGAGGATACAGAATTCCCTTCTAACTCAACATAGGATGACTCAATCAGAAACTGTGGCAGCCATTGGTGGAAAACCTGCCTTGCATGTAAGACAGTTGGTGATGATAGGTGCAAGAAGGGGTGGGATTGAAATCAGGCTTAATAGCAGTGACTATGAGAGAGACCTTGGAGTCTTAGTTGGACAACCAGCTAAATATGAACCAGCCAGTGTGTGGCAGCAGCTAAAAGGGCCAATGCAATCCTAAATTGCATGAACAGAGGTATGCAATAATCAAGATCAAGTGAGGTCCTAATACCAATCTATAAAGACCCAGGGGTGGGTTCCTGCCAGTTCTAACCTCTTCTATAGAAGAGGTTCCACAAATCAGCCATGCCATTTAGCACCTGTTTCAGCTCCCTCCCCCCGTCCGTCTGCACATCATCAATATGAAGAGTGAGAGGAGGAATTCTGGGAGTTGAAGTCCACAAGTCTTAAAGCTATCAGGTTTGAACACCCCTGGGTTTTTTTTCTAAAGGGCTAGGGGTGCAAGAGTCTTGCAACTTGACAGCTTTAAGACTTGTGTGCTTCAAATGTCAGAGTTTCTGAGCCAACATTTTGGTTGTTAAGCAAATGGGTTGTTAAGTGAGTTTCACCGCATTTTTCAAGCTGCCCATGCCCACCCAGTCACATGACCAGCAAGCCACTCCCACAAAACAGGCCACACCTACAGAAGAGGTTCTAAAAAAATTTGAAACCCACCACTGGTAAGACCACACCTAGAATACTGCATCCAGTTTTGTTCACCACACTATAAGAAAAGATGTGGAGACTCTAGAAAGAGTGCAGAGAAGATCAACCAAGATGATTAGAGGACTGCAGGCTAAAGCACACGAAGAACGGTTGCAAGAACTCGGCTAGTCTAGTGAAGAGGAATACCAGGGGAGACATGATATAATGCTTCCAGTATTTGAGAGGCTGCCACAGAGAGGAGTGGTTGAAACTGTATTCCAAGGCATCCGAAAGCCAGACGAAGAATGATGGATGGGAACTGAACAAGGAGAGATTCAGCCTGGAAATAAGGAGGAATTCTCTGACAGTGAGAACCATCAAATAATGGAACAGAAGTTGCCCTCAGAAGTTGTGGGAACTTCATCCCTGGAAGCTACACCAGAAATGGTGTAGGGTCCCCTGCTTGGTTGGGGGATTGGACTATATAATGTAAAAGGTCCATTCGAACTCTCTTAATCTGTTTGAGAAAAGGTGTAGCTCAATGTTCGAAGACAATGAAGTATATTTTCGAATCTGCAATACACATTGTGGGTGAAGAGTGGCCTGGACCCAACAGAATTTTTCTTGGCTTTTCTGATAGATGACAGTGAATCATTCATTTGGAAGACATTCTGGAGGGAGAAACAGGAATATGGAAAAAGATAAATTAAACACGTTATGTGCTTCGGTCATCTCAGCCATTTCTCTCTTCTCTGTTCAGAAGGTGCCCTTTGCCAGGTGCGGCAAGAAGAGGTGCCAGGCAGGAGAGAGGAGAAGAGTTCCAGAGGGCCAGCAGGTTTGCTGCTACCAATGTGCCCCTTGCCCAGAAGGGACCGTTTCTAATCAAACAGGTAAATCACACTTCAAATGCAGATCTTTGAGGATCACGGAGGCCATTCAGTAGATCAAAATATACATTTTTTTTTAAAATCAGTTTTGGTATGATTGAAATGTCTCAAAGTATTCATAGTTTTTCAGTAAAACCTCTCAGTTTCTTCTGTTCTTTTATTCCTTTGGCAAAACCAACCAGCAATGTTTTCCTGAAGTTGTGGACATCCCACCAGTTCAGGAAAACAAGGTTTAAGGTTCAATTTTTGTTGTTTGCAGTGTGTCCTGCTTCTTTCAGAACGATCAGTCTCCCTGGAAATTATTAGATCTGTGAGAGAGATGCACCGACAGATGTATGCTAGCTCTTTCCTGCAAAAGGAATGAACTGTTCTGTTCTGTTGCGTTTCATTCCATTCTCTCTCTGTTTCTCTCTCTCTCCCCGCCTCTCACTCTCTTTCAAGTGTGTCTCAGTATAAATAAAGACAGAATTCATGTATTTGCCTTGATAAATTTTGTGTGTTTATTCAGCTGAATAAAGTTGGGCCCCTCTAAGCAAGAGGCAACCCCCAACACACTTTGACACTTGTATTTATAGTACAGAGATTTCCCTTGGGGGCCTCCAAGGACAATGGGTGGCATCTCAGGGACATTGTTTGTTTCCTGAGGAACTTTCCATGACCTTGAAGGCCTGCAGAGGCAACTATGCCATTGGCACATAGGCTTCCTCAAGACGGTCAAGAGAAATATTTCATTCCTGGTTCTCCCTCCCCCACCTCCCTCTCTGCCTCCCTCCCCCCCTCTCTCTCCCCTCTCGTCTTCCCAGCACATACCCAAACTGATATTGCACACAGACAGAAAAAGAGCAGGCCTTCTTGATGAAGATCTATCCGTCTTCTGGGGATACCAAAAGAAAGTAGGAATAACATTGGCAATCTGTTTGACAATGAAAGCCACCGTAGCCATTGAAGTGACCGGTGATTGGAGAGGATCTCGTTTTTGTCAAAAGCAAACCGATACTTGTTTCTGACTGACCTATTCTCAGGGTCATCATAAATGAAAGTTGATTTGCTGTTTTTGATGCACCCTTAAGTGCTGAGGAAGACTTTCATCTTCTCATTTTATCTTGATTCCAGATGCAGCTCGCTGTGATCCTTGCCCAGAAGACCAATATCCCAACAAGGACAAAGACCATTGCATTGTGAAGAAGATCCACTTCCTGTCCTATCAAGAGACCCTGGGATACATTTTGGCTTCTCTAGCGCTTTCTCTCTGTATGATGACATTGGCGATCTTGGTGATATTCCATACACATCATGACACACCAATTGTCAAGGCCAACAACCAAGATCTCACCTACATCCTCCTGGTCTCCCTCCTGCTCTGCTTCCTCTGCTCCTTCCTCTTCATTGGTCGACCTGGGAAGCTCACCTGTCTCTTCCGACAATCAGCCTTTGCCATTCTCTTTTCCCTGGCAGTTTCCTCTGTCTTGGCAAAAACTGTCATGGTGGTTCTGGCCTTCATGGCCACCAAACCGGGGAACAGGGCAAGGAAATTCTTAGGAAAACCTCTGACCAACTCCATTGTCATAGCCTGTCCCCTGGTCCAAGCTGTTCTTTGTGTCACCTGGCTGGTAACTTCTCCTCCATTTCCCAACATGGACTTCCACTCCTTGGTAGGAGAAGCCATTTTGGAATGTAATGAAGGCTCAGATTTGATGTTTTATGCTGCCCTTACCTATCTGGGAGTTTTGGCCTTTGTCAGTTTCTCTGTGGCCTTCCTGGCTAGGAAATTGCCTGACAGCTTTAACGAAGCCAAGTTCATTACTTTCAGCATGCTGGTCTTTTGCAGTGTTTGGATCTCATTCCTCCCCACCTACCTGAGCACCAAAGGGAAGTCCATGGTGGCCGTGGAGATCTTCTCCATCTTGGTCTCTGGGGCTGGTCTCTTGGCTTGCATCTTTATCCCCAAATGCTACATTATCCTACTTAAGCCCAATCTGAATTGTAGGGAAAATATAATGAGGCAAAAGAATAACTGATTTATATCAGAATTGGAAACTTTCAATCAGAATAAAGCTGGGAGGGACCATGGAGCTCATACAGGAGGCCCTATACCATTTCCTCTGGGGCTGGTCTCTTGGCTTGTATCTTTTCCCCTAAATGCTACATTATCCTATACAGGCCTGATCTTAATTGTAAAGAAAATATGATTAGAAACAAGAATCTCTAACTAACGGAGGGATATGTAACATTTATATTTATATTTGAGACAAATTTAATTTATACTTTTTTTTTTTTAACAGAACTTTTTTATTTTTCTTTAAAAAAAAACACAAATATGTCATCATTTGTCAATCATTAAAACATTGAAGTACAATTTTTTTTTGTGTGTACCCCTCCCTCCCTCCACCCCCCCACCCCCCCTCCTCCTTCCCCCCCCCCGACTTCCCAGAACCCGTACACGGTATAGAATTTTAACTAACACAGTCTAAAATCTATTGAGAAAAAAGAAATAAAGAAATTAATGACATTCTAGATTGACCTTAGCTTCTTCTTACTGAACTAACTTTAAACAATTTAAATCATTTCTGATCTTAAGCATAGGCTAACTGGAATTTCTTAGTCCCGTATTTATTTTGTATATAGTCAATCCATTTTTTCCAGTCTCGTTTATATCTCTCATTTGAATGATCTTTGAGATATGCCGATATTTTAGCCATTTCAGCTAAGTTTGTTACTTTCAATGTCCATTCTTGAATTGTAGGCAAGTCTTCCTTCTTCCAATATTGCGCCACCAACAGTCTTGCTGCAGTTATCAGGTGCAGAGTCAAATTGGTCTCTACCACTGTAAAGTCAGTACATATACCTAGTAAAAATAACTGAGGACTAAACTTTATCCTTCTTTTAAAAACATTTTGCATGACCCACCATATTTTTATCCAAAATGCTTTAACCTTTTGGCAGGTCCACCATATATGATAATATGTAGCATCGAGAGAACCACATCTCCAACATTTAGGCTGTACATTCGGATACATAGAAGCCAACTTTTTAGGATCTAAATGCCATCTATAGAACATCTTGTAAAAATTTTCTCTCAGATTTTGAGCTTGTGTAAATTTCACATTTCTTACCCAGATTCTTTCCCATGTATCCAACATTATTGGTTCCTCAATATTTTGAGCCCATTTTATCATACAATCTTTAACTAATTCTGTTTCCGAATCCATCTGTATTAATACATTATATATCCTCTTTATATGCATTAAGCTTTGATCTCTTATTTGTTTAAACAAATTATCCTCAACTTGAATAAAACCAATTTTTTGATCTATTTTCCACCTAGCCTGTAATTGCCCATACTGGAACCATGTTTGAACTACCTTCTCCTCTTTTAATACCTCTAAAGATTTTAATTGTAATACCCCCCTTTCCGAGGTAAGAAGCTGTCTGTAGGTAATTCTGTCCTGTTTTTGTGCTGTATTCATATTTTCAATTGCGTGTCTAGGAATTGCCCACATGGGTATCTTGTCATTTAATTTATATTGATATTTCTTCCAGACCCGCAATAAAGCATTTCTTAAAATATGACTTTTAAAGTTCTTATCCAATTTTTTGTTGAATAACAGGTAAGCATGCCAACCAAATACCAGATCGTGTCCCTCAATGTTCAATATTCTATCATTGGTTAAGTGAATCCAGTCACTAATTGCAGATAATACCACTGCATCATAATATATTTTTAAATTAGGTAGTTTCAATCCTCCTCTCTCACGTACATCTTGCATTATTTTCATCTTTACCCTCGGCTTCTTTCCTGCCCACACAAATTTGTTGATACCCTTCTGCCATTCTAAAAGGTTCGCATCTTTTTTAAGTATAGGTAACATTTGGAAGAGAAATAAAAATTTTGGTAAAATGTTCATTTTCACTGCCGCTATCCTACCCAGCAAAGATAAGTGCAATTTCTCCCATTTTTTCATCTCTGTCTGTATGCTATGCCAAAGTGGTTCATAATTATGCTTATATAATTTCCCATTTGAAGTTAAAATGTTAACTCCAAGATATTTAACTTTTTTAACTACCTCACATCCTAGCATCACTCCTAATTCTTCCTTTTGTTTAATATTCATATTTATAGCTAATATTTTGGTTTTTCCTAAGTTTATTTTAAAGCCCGACACTTGACCATATTGATTAATCATATTCATTAAAACCATACTAGATTCCTGCGGTTGTTCCAATATTATGACCAAATCATCCGCAAAAGCGCGGACTCTATATTCTTGCTGCCTAATCTTGATCCCTTTTAAACCATCCAAGCCCCGTATTTTATTCAACAATACTTCCAAAGTTATAATAAACAATAATGGGGACAAAGGACAGCCCTGTCTTGTACCTTTTCCAATTTGAAAAGAGTCTGTTAGACTTCCATTGACTATAATTTGTGCTGTTTGCTGTTGGTATATTGCTTTAATTGACTGTAGAAAATTATCTCCTATCTGCATTTTTTGCAGTATCTTCAACAGAAATTGCCAGTTAACTCGATCAAAGGCCTTCTCAGCATCCAAAAATATAAACGCAGCAGGGATCTGGTTGTTCTTTCCCAAATATTCTAATGCATTAATAATTAATCTAACATTACTTTTCATCTGTCTCCCTTGTATAAAACCTGTTTGGTCCGTATGTATCAATTGTTGAATGACCAACATTAACCTATTTGCTAATATTTTAGTAAAAATTTTATAATCTACATTCAGTAATGAAATAGGTCTATAATTTTTGGGTTGAGTATTATCTTGTTCTTCTTTGGGTATCAAAGATATAAACGCTGTCTTCCAAGATGGAGGGACTTTACCTTCCGTTTGAATCATATTAAATAATTCTCTAAGAGGTTCTACCATTTCTAACTGTAAGTTTTTATAGTAAACCGCTGTCAAGCCATCTGTACCTGGTGCTTTCCCTAACTTTAATTGCTTAATTACCTGCAGGATTTCCCCCGAGGTTATTGGTTGATTCAATTTTTGCCTGTGTTCTTCTCTAACTGAAGGTATTTTCTCTTTGTCTAAATATTTGTCTATGTCTAAACCATTAATTTTATCCCCTTTATACAGTTCTGTAAAAAATTCCCAGAAAGCCTTTTGAATCTCTTCCTGTTGAAACACCTCCTTCCCTCTGTAAAACAGTTTAGATATATTTCGAGTTTTCCTTTTTTTCCTAATCTGATAAGCTAACCATCTGCCAGGTTTGTTTGCATTACAAAAAGTATTGTGTTTTGCATATAATAGATTAGTAGCCACCTGGTCAGAGATCAACATGTCAAATTGAGATTTTAATATGTTAATAGCTTCCTTAACCTTTGTATCGTCTGGGTTCATTGTTAACTCCAGCTCTTTTCTCTTAATTTCCTCTTCCAGTTCTGTTCGTTTTAACCCTTGCTTATTTCTATGTGTTTTATTTATATTCATCAAAACTCCTCTCATGTACGCTTTGCTTGCGTCCCATACAAATTCCATAGATGTACCCTTATTCATATTCAAAACAAAATATTCAGATAGTAATTTTTTACAATCATTAATGTACTTTTCATATCTAAATAAGTTTTCATTCAATCTCCAAGACCTTCTTGCCTGCACTCCCCTTCCCAACTCCATCCAAACTGGATTATGGTCAGAAAGGACCCTAACTGCAATCTTTGTTTTCTTGACCCTAGAAAGCAAATCGTTAGTGGTTAGGATAAAATCAATCCTTGAAAGGGATTGATGCCTGTCCGAGAAGAAAGTGAAGTCATATTCCTCTGCATTTCTTTCTCGCCAAATATCTCTCAATTCAAAATCATCCATAATGTCAAAGAAAGATTTGGGTAACTTTGCTCGCATCTTGGTATTTAGGCGGGAAATCTTCTTATCTCTCTTAGTGTCTATCACTCCATTCCAGTCACCCAATAGTATACAGGAACTATAGTCCCACTGTACTAATTTAGCATGAAGATTTCTATAGAATCTATCTTGCTGTTGATTGGGAGCATAAATTCCCAAAAGTAATGTCTTTTTCCCTTCTAAGATTAAGTCTAAAGCAATATATCTTCCGAAGGGATCTGCTTCTATTAATTCAGCTTTCATATCTTTTCTTAAGTATACAACTATACCATTCTTCTTTTCCATAGCAGAAGCTGCAAAATGTTGACCAAGTTTTGAGTTGATCAAATATTTTTGATCAGTTGACTTGATATGAGTTTCTTGCAAACAAATTACATCGTTCTTAAACTGTTTGAGATAATGAAATATTTTCTTCCTCTTCTGTGGAGAGTTCAGTCCATTGACATTCCATGTTAAAATCTTAGTTGTCATTTTTGGTTGGTTGAAGCATTTTTAGAGCTTCCTGCATGGCCTGTTTAACCTTAGGTCTAGCTCCTCCCATTGCTTCCAGATTTGTTGTTGTAGATCCTTGATCGATGGCCGATGATTGTTGATGCTGTTGCTTTTTAGCTTGTTTCTCCATACGTCTAGTAGTCATGCGGCTAGGTCTTGGTTCCATAGCACCTTGCACTTCTAGAGAAGAAAGATGCTCCATCTTGTCTGATGGTTGTGTAGTTTGCTGTCTATCCTGTCTTTCTTGTGGTCTTTCTCTGGGTCCAGATGGTGCAGGGTGTCCGGCCTTCAATATATTATAATAAAAATCTCGGGCTTTCCATACAGAGTTGAGGCGGTACCTTTGCTTATCAAATGTAAATATGATGCCAAATGGTGCATCCCATCTATACTGTATCTGACGATTTCTGAGTTCTTCGACCAAAAAAGCGTAGTCTCTCCTGGCTCTTAACATTGGAGGTGGTATCTCTTTCAAAACAACCAGGTCTTGACCGCCAATTTGAAGCTTACTGTTATAAGATGCTTGCAGTACCATATTTCTAAACTCTCTTGTAGTAAAATATATAACGATGTCTCGAGGAAGCTGCTTCTGCTTTGCCAGCCAGGAGTTGACGCGGTAAGCTTTGTCAATTTGCCAGCCTTGATTGGTCCCTGATCTTCCCATCAGGCGGTCAAAAGCTTCCGATAGGATCTGTTTCAGGTTCTCCTGTTTCTCCTCACGCAGCCCCCTTACTCTTAATGCGAACTCCATTTGTCGGTACTGTATCATAATAATTTCTTTTTCAGCATTTTCCACTTTTTGTTCCACCACCTCTGTTTTCAATGTCAAGTTAGCATTGGCATCATTAAGAACCTCTAAAGTATCTTCCACTCCAGAAATATGTTCTGTTAATACAGTTACAAGACTCAGCATGTCGTCTCTAATTTTATCAACCTTAGCCTCAAATTTCTCATACAACTCCTGTTTAAGTCCTTTTATTTCACTTTTAATTTCACTTTTAATTTCTTCTTTCATTTCTTTTATTTCCTCTTTTCTCTCCTCTCTATTATCTCTAAATTTATCTTCCATTTTAATTGTCTGTGCATTAAGAGCCTCGCTTAGATTACTCAGAAAAAATTCTTTCGTTAACACATCCCCAGCAGGGGGCGTAGGAAGCGGAGGCTGCAGCTTTGTGCCAGGCACTGAGGATGTGCCCCTGGAAGTAGAGGGTGACGACTTCAAGTTAATATTTGGTTTTGAGGCCATTTCAAAATTTATCTGCCTGCAGTTAATAAAACTCTATTGCTTAAATATGCAGCTTTAAAAAAAGAGGCTTTTATTTTGAAGTTTAAGGCTTGGCAAAACTTTCAGTGAGTAAACATTGTAACAAGACCATTCAGCAGATTCATCACCATTTAACTTCCAAATAAGCAAGGTTAATAAAGGAGTAAAATTCTTCTATTGTGAAACCAAAACAAATGATAAGCAATCTCTTTTGTTTTGAATTCTTTTGAGGATTTGCATTGTCTAGCAAAAAGTGTTCGTTATTACCGGAGAAACCAGGCTGCTCGGCGCCATTTTAGAAGCCTCTGAGTAAATAATTTTTCGGAGGAGAAAAAGAGAAGAAGCTAAAATGTAGATAAGCAATTAATGTCCACAGTGAACGGATCCAGCTCGTGATAAGAATAAATCAAACAAAACTTTGATCAGAGTGGGAGAGACCTACTTTGTCCTGCACAAGGCAGTTTGAAGTTCCCAGCACGGACAGCCGTTCTGCCTTGGGCTAGCCCCCCTTTCCTTGCAAGCACAAAAGCTGCAAAAATCGAAGAGCATTTGCCAGCAGAACAGTTTCTTCTTTCCTTCTTGCCTGAAGGATAAGAAAACCTGATAAGACGTCAGATGGAAGATCCTCTAAACAGGTACGTAGCCAGGAATTCGGAGGCAGCTGATTTTTTGCTGCTTCCACCAGTAGGCTCCTCCCAGGAAGCCTAATTTATACTTTTTTATTTTCCATTTTCATAACATACAATCACATGCATACTATTACATAGCCAGTATCCTATTGTATTAAGTTGTAATTACATCAGTTCCTCTTGTCATCAACACCCAAAAAGATAAAAACCCATTATTAGCTCTTCTGCTCTCCATACACCTCTTTCTTCTACCTCTCTCCTACCTCCTTTCTTCCCTCCATCATCCTTTCCCACTCTACTTCCCCTTCCTTTCTCCTTCTCCTCTCTCTACATTCCACTCCTCCTTATCCTCCTCATCTTCCCCCCTTACCCTCTCTCCTATCCCTCTCTTCCCATCTTTCTTCTCTCTTCTATTTCCCACTCTTCCTCCCATTGGTGTATTTCCGCTTCAGAGCAAACTCCAATCTATGTTGATGGTATTTATGCTTCCATATCAATGGAGGGGGCCCTATACCATTTCCTCTGGGGCTGGTCTCTTGGCTTGTATCTTTTCCCCCAAATGCTACATTATCCTATACAGGCCTGATCTTAATTGTAAAGAAAATATGATTAGAAACAAGAATCTCTAACTAACGCAGGGATATGCAACATTTATATTTATCTTTGAGACAAATTTAGAGGGGGATAAAATTTCTAAAAAAAATAGTGATATAACACCTTATCAAGTACTTTGATTGGTCACAATGTATTTGTTGTCTGCAACAATCAATCAGCATTTTATTTTCCATGTCTTCCCATTGTCCTAATCCCTAATTAAGGTCCCCAATAAAACCTTCTGTTAAAGGTTTGTGTATTGTTTCAAGGTGGACATTGCCTCATTTTATTCCTTTCAACTGAAATTTTCAATTCAGTTTTGGAAATGGAGGAAATTGATACATGTGCAAGACATACAAGGGGATGCAATGGCTCAGTGGTTAACATGCTGAGCTTGTCAATCAGAAAGGTTGGCAGTTCGGCAGTTCAAATCCCTAGTGCCACATAATGGAGTGAGCTCCTGTTACTTGTCCCAGCTTCTGCCAACCGAGCAGTTCGAAAGCATGTAAAAAATTCAAGTGGAAAAATAGGGACCACCTTTGGTGGGAGGGTAACAGCATTCATTGCGCCTTTGGCATTTAGTCATGCCGGCCATATGACCACAGAGATCTTCAGACAGTGCTGGCTCTTCAGCTTTGAAATGGAGATGAGCACTGCCCCTAGAGTCAAGAACAACTAGCACATATGTGCGAGGGAAACCTTTACCTTTACATATACATATTCATTACTAAGAGCATAATAGATCTCAGATAACTTCCTTCCAGGTTACTTCCTGCGATGAGTGCCTCCACCTGTTTATTGTACCCATGCCCCTCCTGGCTGGTTTCGACCAGCAGAGAGGTGACATGAGGCTGGCTCCAGACAATTAGTAATGCATCTTTGCAGGAGGGGTCTTTCCCGCAACCATTAAAGGAAGCAGTGGTAAGACCCCTCCTCAAGAAGCCTTCCCTGGACCCAGCTATTTTGAAAAACTATCGTCCTGTTTCCAACCTTCCTTTTTTAGGGAAGGATGTTGAGAAGGTGGTGGCGCTTCAACTCCGGCGGACCTTAAATGAAACGGATTATCTAGACTCCTTTCAGTCCGGTTTCAGGCCTCGGTACAGCATGGAAACCGCTTTGGTCACCCTGACTGATGATCTCTGGTGGGCCAGGGATAGAGGACATTCCTCTATCCTGGTGCTTTTTTTATTTTTTATTTATTTAATTATTTTTATTTTTTGTTACACAGACAACAATGGGAAAGGGAGAGGATGGAAAAAAATGAGGGGGGGAGGGGAAACCCATCTTCACATACAATATGTCGTTTAATCACAGGTGCATCCCTACTAAGTTTATACATCCCGTATCTCTCTATTGTATATTTAATAAGCACCACAATAAGCTAGGGTTTAAAAAACAAAAAACAACAAAATAAAACAAGGGAGAGAGAAAAAAAGGGTGGGGGGAGGGGGGGAGGCCAAAAAGGACAAAAAAAGGTCCAAGAAGGAAAGGGGGGGGAAGGGTGGGGAGAGGGGGGGAGGCCAAAAAGGACAAAAAAAGGTCCAAGAAGGAAAGGGAAAAAAAAACATTTTTGTTTTATCCTGGTGCTTCTTGACCTCTCAGCGGCCTTCGATACCATCAACCATGGTATCTTTCTGTGACACCTAGGGGGGGTGGGAGTGAGAGGCACCGTTTTACGGTGGTTCTCCTCTTACCTCTCTAACAGGTAGCAGTCGGTGTTGGTCGGGGAGCAAAGGTTGACCCCAGGGCCCCTCAAATGTGGTGTGCCACAGGGTTCGGTCTTGTCCCCCCTCCTATTTAACATCTACATGAAGCCGCTGGGTGAGATCATGCGACAGCACGGGGTAAAGTATAATCAATACGCAGACGATATTCAACTGTATCTTTCTGCCCCATGCCAGCTCAGTGTAGCG
Source organism: Thamnophis sirtalis (assembly GCF_051295495.1). Classification (NCBI taxonomy): domain Eukaryota; kingdom Metazoa; phylum Chordata; class Lepidosauria; order Squamata; family Natricidae; genus Thamnophis; species Thamnophis sirtalis. The sequence goes on along the minus strand of NW_028261381.1, from coordinate 183,332,909 downwards.
GCGGACGTGATGTGCCAATTCCTGGAGGCTGTTAGGATCTGGATGGGGCTGAACAAACTTGTGCTCAATCCCGATAAGACTGAGTGGCTTTGGATGCTGCCCCCGAAAGACAGCTTAGACAGTCCATCCTTAACCCTGGGGGTGAAAATTTACGCCCCTCAGAGAGGGTCTGCAATTTGGGGGTCCTCCTGGATTCGCAGCTGAACCTGGAACATCATCTATCGGCTGTGACCGGGGGGGGCTTTGCACAGGTTCATCTGGTGCACCAATTGCGGCCCTATTTGGATCGGGAGGCACTTCAAACAGTTACTCACGCCCTTGTCACCTCACAGCCGGATTATTGCACTGCGCTCTACATGGGGCTACCCTTAAAAAGCGTTCAGAGACTGCAGTTAGTCCAGAATGCGGCCGTGCGAGCGATATTGGGTGCACCGAGGTACACCAACGTTACACCTAGCCTCCGCGAGCTGCACTGGCTACCAATTGGTCTCCAAACGCAATTCAAGGTGTTGGTTATTACCTTTAAAGCCCTACATGACTTAGGGCCAGAGTACCTTCGAGACCGCCTACTGCCACATACCTCCCAGCAGCCAGTAAGTTCCCACAGATTGGGCCTCCTTTAGATGCCGTCATCCAGACAGTGTCGACTGGTGGGCCCCCGGAGAAGAGCCTTCTATGTGGCTGCTCCGACTCTTTGGAATCAGCTACCAACAGAGATCCGGACCATACCCACTCTCATGGCCTTCAGGAAAGCTGTTAAAACTTGGCTGTTCCGGCAGGCCTGGGGCTGTTGACCTCCCTGTTGAGGTCCAGCCCCGATTAGAATGAATGTATAAGGTGTTGCTATTTTAAACCCTTTACTTTTATTATGTGTTTGTTATGTCTCTTTTTTTTCCTCTTTTTTGTAAGCTGCCCGGAGTCCTTCGGGATTGGGCGGCATATAAATTAAATAAATAAATAAATAAATAAAAAAGGGCCAGCATTTTCGCTTGGGCTCCAGTAGAGGGCACTTTAAGTTCTACTGGGATGGTCATGGGGCCCGATCAGGAACTTACCAGACGGTTGTTGTCAGGTTCGGTTTCACTTTCCTCCAATGAGGAGGATGGTTCTTCTTCTCTTGGAGTGGGAGGGAATTGTTTAGCAGGCTCCACCCCTTTCATGGCAGTGTCCCTTCTCTTCCCAGGTTGTTTACCTGGTTTCCTCTCCCCCCCCCTCCAGCAGGGGGCTTTGGGCCCATCTTGGAGTGGCAATTTGCTGCCCGGTGCTCCTCCTTTCCGTAACGAAAGCAGGCGATCGATTGGGGCTTGCTTGTAGACCAGCTTTTCCCTCCTTTTGGAGCTCCTGGGGAGGGGGTTGTGAGGGGTAGCTTTCTCTTTCTCACTGTCTTCACAGTACTTGTCTCTGGCTAGATTGATTTCCATGTCCACTGCCAATTCATACCAGCGTTGCAAGTTACAGGGGGTGGGGCTGTTTACATAGTTCTGGTATATATCTTTGTTTAAGCCATCCATGAATCTGTCCATTAAGCCTCTTACGACCAACCCCGCACATAAACAGACAATTCACGAAACTCTTGTATATAATCAGCCACTGGGCTCTTTCCCTGGGTAAGGGTTTTCATTCTGGTTCTGGCCTTCCTCTCTGTGAGCGGATCATCAAAGCGTTTCCTCAGGGCGGCCATAAACCTATTATAGTCTCTCAGTAGGGGGGAGTCATCGTTATGCTTGGCAACCATCCAAGTTGCTGCCTTGTTCTCCAGCGCCATGGTCCTCTCCGAAATGTTGCATGAAATTCCAGACTTGGACCAGGAAAAATCCTAGGTCCTTTGATTCCCCACCAAATTTCACACCAACTGGAGGAACTTTTGCCATCCGGTATCTATGGGGGCCCCCTCCCCCTTTTGGAAGGGGTCTCACGGCCATTGCTGCTGGTGCCAGGGCTTCTCCACCCTGATGAGCTCCACTGTCTGCCCCCAAGGCCCCCCTTGGGCAGAACAGGGTCTCTGCAGTTCTCTCCTCTGGTTCTGGGAGATCAGTTTCTCTTTCGGGACCGTTCTCATGTAAGCGTCGCCTCTCCCAAGCCTCTTCAAAGAGTTTGATAGCCTGGGACATCATAAGGTTCTTCTCAATATCCTGCTGAGCAGCTGCCGGCCGCCAATATCACCTTGTGGTAACTCCAGGCGGAATTTCCTCAGGGTCATACTTCTGTCTCACTCCCAACGACCACCTGAAGCAGATGGATCATCTGCAAATTCAGTTCAGCCATCCGCTCCATCTCCAAGGGACACGAAGATACGGCTGCCCCCATGTAATCCTTCTGGTCGCTGCCTGGATAGGACATTTTTTTGAAGGTTTTGGTTTTATTTACACTCTCCTCGGAAGGTGTTAGCTCCGGGATGAGTGCGAAAGTGAGATCTTGCTTAATGTCAAGCCAGCCTCCCTCAGCAACCAATTAAGAAACCACATAACTCCATTTCGCAGAATTAAGAGTACTTTTACTGGTTATGAAAAGATAGCAGCTAAGCAAAGCAAGATCTGAGGCAAAAGCGCATGATATCATAGATATCAATACATGACCAACCCCCTCCCCCTGGTAACCCCATCCCATAGTCCAATCTACAAATCCCCTAGGTGCCATGTGAGTTCCATCTTCAAGGAGCATCATCAGATAGGCATGCAGGACGGTTGGCCTTGCCACCTCAATCACTATCTCCAGCATGCGCACTAGAAGGTGAGAACAAAACTCCCTTTTCACAATCTCTCCTGTACTTAAAACTTCCCTTCCCAAATACCAGCCCCCCTCCCCGTTTCAATGGCAGCCGAAAGCAAATAGCGAGACAGAGGCTGCCAGAGCAAGGTTGGTTGGAGCTGTGAGAATGGGTGGGGGAGTAGAGATAGCTGGGATCTGTAGCCAAAATAAAATTATTTCTCCTAGGAACCAAGGACATTCCCACCAGGTGCTGGGGGGGGGGGGCTGAATCCAACTGGAGTGGGGGCTGTGACCTGGTTGGACCATGTGATGGACATGTGGACTGAGTGGAAGGAACTGTGAACTTAATTTGGGTGGGGACCTTCCCAAATTAAGGACCTTCAGAGTCGGATTTTCACCAGATGTGCCAATATGACATGCCTAATAAATTTGGACTTTGAGGAACATCTTGGCCTCGGAGTGCAGATTGCATTGAGGCTGTTACTTGGAATCCTGACAGTTGGTCTGAAATGGTATAGATTCTCTGACGTGAGCAGTGAGTTGGAGTACTAGAAGATCACCAATGTCCCTTCGTGATCTCTTGTTCTGTTATTCATACTATCTGAACAACCTGTGGCGCAGGCCAAATGCCCCACGTCTGCCTCATGAGGTCCCATGCCCAACTCCACCATGATTCTCAAGTCCATCTGCTCTGTGGATGAACAGAAGGAGACAGAAACCTGTTTTTCCCTCCCTGACATATGAAGAAAAGCTACTGCTAAGTAGATAAGACAATTGCTTCTTCTTTCAATTATCAGGAGAAGAATAATTCTTAATGTATCCCCTGTGGATTTCCTCCTCCTCCTCCTCCTCCCCCTCCTCCTCCTCCTCCTGGTGTTTTCCCCACATGTGCAGGGCCTGTTATTCCAGGATAAAACATGCTATAAAGATGTGCTCTTAGTTCTCCCAGTGGGGTCAGGACATCTTAGCTTCCCCTGTCTTGCGAATAGCAAACTCCTGGCTTTGGTGAGCCTCAGCTGGTCTTAGATTTCTCTCTGGTCACAGCCCGGCCACAACTAAGAGCAAGCACAGTTGTTTCCAGGCAGCACAGCCTATTTCTATTGGGCTGAAGCTGTGCTGAGATTTCAGCCTGCCATTCTACCTCTGCACGAACCTTGATTTCTGATCTAGGAGGGAAGGTGAAAAGAAGAAGAATGGCTGGGCTGCCTCTCCTCCTCCTGCTCTTCTGCCCCCTGCCTCCAACTCCTGCTAAGAGGATGCAAACTGTGTGTGTGTTGACAAACCCTTTCCAGACTCCAGAACAATGGGACTCTTACAGGTCTGGTGACTTCATCATTGGTGGGAATTTGAACCTGCAAACCTTTATGGACTTCGATATTGAAGACTATCAAAAAAATCTGTTCTCACGTTTTTTCCCAAAAGAGTAAGTTTCACCTGGAGGGGAAATATGTAGATGATTATTTAACCTTGTTTTGGATTGAGGTATACTTTCTTTTTCAAATTAAACTGTTTAATCAATATATGGATTATTTAACAGAAACTAAGAATGCCTTACGGGTATTTTTCAGAGTATGACTGTCTGTCACACCCAATTTTATGACTTCTTTGTTGAAGTCATTAAGTGAATCACACAGCATTAAGTAAATCCAGCTTCCCCCACTGACTTTGCTTTTCAGAAGCCAGTTAGGAAGGTTTCCAATGGTGATCATGTGATTCCAGGATGCTGCAGCCATCTTCTAAACCAAAAATTAGTTGACCAAATTTCTAAACCCTCCCCCCCTCAAATCACTGTTTACAATTTGTGTCCAGATTCCTTTTGTTATGGTAGTACATATACATATATATCATTAACGGTATCCCTTCTCCTTATCATTCCATTATTAGTTGTTATAATTAATATTGGTTAACAAAAAATCCTTTACTGTTATATCTATTTTCTTCTCATCAAACCAACATACATATACATACCTTATTGCCCTTATCAATTGTTTATTTAACATAACCATCTATAAGTTACTAAATTACTACTTACTAATTATAAAACAGTTAAATTTTTTGTTATCTACTTTCATATATCCAATAACACTACACCTTTATAACATATTCAAAGTAAGAATTAATTAATTAAATTTCTAAACCTTTTTTTACCAAATCATTATTATTATTAGTGCTTTTGGAATAGCACCCAGTGTGCCGATTACCACTGGAATTACCACTGCTGGTTTGTGCCATAATCGTTGAATTTCGATTTTTAAGACTTGGTATTTTGCGATTTTTTTCATGTTCCTTCTCGGCGACCCTGCTATCACCTGGTATTGCGATGTCTATGATTATGACCTTTATTTTTCTCAACCAGTGTGATGTCTGGTGTATTATGCACCAGTATTTTGTCTGTTTGTATGTGAAAATCCCACAATCTTGACCATCTGATTTTCGGTGACTTTTTCAGGCTGATGTTCCCACCAGTTGTAACCAGCCAGGATTAGTGACTCTGTTTCTTTCTTTAATGTACCTGTTGTTAACCATAACCAAGTTTGTTCACTGTCCACTTTATCTTTTATTTTTTCCAGAAATTGGCCATGCAGTGCTTTGTTCTGCCAACTCTCCATTCTTGATTTTATCACATCTTTTCTGTATTCTTGTTTCGTCTGTTGAGCCTTCAGTAGTTTTTTGTTCTTTACTTCAATTAATAGATGTTCTTGACTTTCTTTTAAATAATCAGCCAGTGCATGTTTTTCTTCTTCAACTGTTTGCTTCACTTGTAATAATCCTCTGCCACCTGATTTTCGGGGCAGATATAATCTATCAGTATCACCACATGGATGTAAACTGTAGTGCATTGTTATTAGTTTCCTGGTTTTTCGGTCCAAAAGGTCCAAATCAGCTTGTGTCCAGTTAACTATGCCAGCTGTGTATCTTATAACTGGTATTGCCCAGGTATTTATGCCCTTGATTGTATTTCCACCATTCAATTTAGATTTCAAAATTTTCCTAACTCTGTTGGTGTACTCTTGCCTGACAATAGTTTTTACTTCTCCGTGCTTGATATTATCCAGCTGCAGAATGCCTAAGTGTTTGTAGGCTTCATTTTCGTTGCATTTAATTAGTTGGCCATTGGGCATTTCAATTCCCTCACATGTAGTGATTTTGCCCCTTTTTATGGATACAGTGGCGCATTTTTCCATGCCAAACTGCATTGAAATATCGGTGCTGAATACTCGGACTGTATTTGTCAATGATTGGATTTCTATTTCTGACTTTCCATAAAGTTTCAAATCATCCATATATAGTAAATGTGAAATTTTTTCAGCTTCTTTGGCTGTTAGGTAGCCTAATTTCATTTTTTTAAGATTACTGATAGTGGGATCATTGTGATGATGAAGAGAGGAGGTGAAAGTGAATCACCCTGGAAAATTCCTTGCTTGATATTAACCATTCCGTAGATCTCATTCCCTACTGCCAACTCAGTTCTCCATTGTTTCATCGCCTTTTCAGTAAAGGATGTAATATTTTTGCTAATGCCAGTTGTTTCTAAGCATTTTATGATCCAACTATGTGGTAGTGAGTCAAATGCATTTTTGTAATCAATCCAGACCATATTCAAGTTCGTTTTTCTGTTCTTACAATTTTCTAATATCATTTTATCAATTAGGAGCTGATCTTTTGTGCCCCTGCTCCTTCTTTTGTTGCCGTTTTGCTCTACTGGCAAGATGTTGTTTGTTTCCAAATAATCCATCATGTTATCTGCAATAATACCTATGAGTAATTTGAAGGTTGTTGGCAAGCATGTTATTGGTCTGTAGTTTTCAACCCGCGCAATGACCGATGGGGTATAAAATTTTTATTCGTTTCTTTCACCATATTGTATGGGTTGGCAGGGTTTTTTTATGGGGCCAGTTGCCAACCTGACCCCAACCCTCCTCCTTTCTCATTCGGGCTTGGGACCGGCAACGGCGGAGTTATTATTATTATTATTATTATTATTATTATTATTATTATTATTATTATACAATTGTATCACAGCGGCCAGTTGTTTCGCCGGATTTGGCATTGGTTACTAGTCGGGCCCCACCCAGGGGCCTAGGACGTCGTAACGTATTTTCGTAATATGCGTGCAGATCCAAGCAGTGCGGCTTCTTGCATTTGACTGATGGTGATTTTGTCAATTTTTAACTGTTTTAAATGTAATTCCAGTGCTTTTGGAATAGCACCCAGTGTGCCAATTACCACTGGAATTACCACTGCTGGTTTGTGCCATAGTCGTTGAATTTCGATTTTTAAGTCCTGGTATCTTGCGATTTTTTCATGTTCCTTCTCGGCGACCTTGCTATCACCTGGTATTGCGATGTCTATGATTGTGACCTTATTTTTCTCAACCAGTGTGATGTCTGGTGTATTATGCGCCAGTATTTTGTTGGTTTGTATACGGAAATCCCACAAGATCTTGACCATCTGATTTTCGGTGACTTTTTCAGTCTGATGTTCCCACCAGTTTGTTGCTGTTTTAATATTATAATTTTTGCACAAATTCCAATGGATCATTTGTGCTACTGAATTGTGCCGCAATTTATAATCAGTCTGCGCGATTTTTTTACAGCAGCTGAGTATGTGATCAACAGTTTCATCAGCTTCTTTGCAAAGTCTGCATTTGGCATCATCAGAGGATTTTTCGATTTTGGCCTTAATGGCATTTGTGCGGATAGCTTGTTCTTGCGCAGCCAGGATTAGTGACTCTGTTTCTTTCTTTAATGTACCTGTTGTTAACCATAACCAAGTTTGTTCACTGTCCACTTTATCTTTTATTTTTTCCAGAAATTGACCATGCAGTGCTTTGTTCTGCCAACTCTCCATTCTTGATTTTATCACATCTTTTCTGTATTCTTGTTTTGTCTGTTGGGCCTTCAGTAGATTTTTGTTCTTTACTTCAATTAATAGATGTTCTTGACTTTCTTTTAAATAATCAGCCAGTGCATGTTTTTCTTCTTCAACTGTTTGCTTCACTTGTAATAATCCTCTGCCACCTGATTTTCGGGGCAGATATAATCTATCAGTATCACCACGTGGATGTAAACTGTAGTGCATTGTTATTAGTTTCCTGGTTTTTCGGTCCAAAAGGTCCAAATCAGCTTGTGTCCAGTTAACTATGCCAGCTGTGTATCTTATAACTGGTATTGCCCAGGTATTTATGGCCTTGATTGTATTTCCACCATTCAATTTAGATTTCAAAATTTTCCTAACTCTGTTGGTGTACTCTTGCCTGACAATAGTTTTTACTTCTCCGTGCTTGATATTATCCAGCTGCAGAATGCCTAAGTATTTGTAGGCTTCATTTTCGTTGCATTTAATTAGTTGGCCATTGGGCATTTCAATTCCCTCACATGTAGTGATTTTGCCCCTTTTTATGGATACAGTGGCGCATTTTTCCATGCCAAACTGCATTGAAATATCGGTGCTGAATACTCGGACTGTATTTGTCAATGATTGGATTTCTATTTCTGACTTTCCATAGAGTTTCAAATCATCCATATATAGTAAATGCGAAATTTTTTCAGCTTTTTTGGCTGTTTGGTAGCCTAATTTCATTTTTTTTAAGATTACTGATAGTGGGATCATTGCGATGATGAAGAGAAGAGGTGAAAGTGAATCACCCTGGAAAATTCCTCGCTTGATGTTAACCATTCCGTAGCTCTCATTCCCTACTGCCAACTCAGTTCTCCATTGTTTCATTGCCTTTTCAGTAAAGGATGTAATATTTTTGCTAATGCCAGTTGTTTCTAAGCATTTTATGATCCAACTATGTGGCAGTGAGTCAAATGCCTTTTTGTAATCAATCCAGACCATATTCAAGTTCGTTTTTCTGTTCTTACAATTTTCTAATATCATTTTATCAATTAGAAGCTGATCTTTTGTGCCCCTGCTCCTTCTTTTGTTGCCTTTTTGCTCTACTGGCAAGATGTTGTTTGTTTCCAAATAATCCATCATGTTATCTGCAATAATGCCTGTGAGTAATTTGAAGGTTGTTGGCAAGCATGTTATTGGTCTATAGTTTTCAGGTGTTGTTCCTTTAGTTGGATCTTTCTGAATCAAGTATGTTTTTCCAGTTGTCAACCATTCATCAATTTGGCCCTTTTGTAAAATTTCATTCAGTTGCCTGGCCAATATTGCATGTAAACTGGTCAGATATTTGAGCCAGAAACCATGTAATTGGTCCTTTCCAGGTGATGTCCAATTCTTTACCTTTTTAACTCGATTTTTGATCATCTCAGTTGTTATTTCTAATACTTGCATTTGTTTGTTGCCAATGCTTTTCTCAAAGTCATGTATCCACTTTGCTTCCTTGTTGTAGTCCTTTGCATTTTCCCACAATTCTTTCCAGAATTCAACTGTGGCCTGCTTTTCTGGTTTTTCACTTTTGGTGTCACCATTCACATTAAGACTTTGATAAAAACGCCGTTGGTCTGATCGAAATTGCTGATTTTGTTTATATTGGATGATTCGTGCCTCATATCTTTCAATTTTTCTAGCTGTTGCTGTTATCTGCTGTTTTACAATCTCTACAGCTTCATTGATGTTTCTTGTATCCAATCTATATCTTCTGATTAGCCGATCTATGATTTTGTTGTTTTTAAGCCGTTGCTCATGCATGTTCTTTAAGTTACTAGCATCTGCCCTTAATTTTTTGATTTTTTGTTCTAGACGGATTTTCCACTTTGGCTTTGATGCTTTTTCTGTTGTGTGACTAGGTACTTTAATTTTAATGCCTAGTTTGTTAGTGACTATTACAGCTGCGCTGTACATTAACTGGTTTGTTTCCAAGATGGATCCCGGTTCAATTGTTGAAAACACTGCATTAACCATTTTCATGATAGGGGCCAAAATTTTCTTAGGCACAGTTTTTAGTGATGGTAAACGTTGCCTTTCCTCATTAAGCAGAAAATGTTCCATGATCTTATCCTTCAATTCTTTTTGTTTTTGAGTTAGTTCATCAGTTGGTTCAGTGATAACTGGTTCTAGTGGTGGTGATGTTATTTCCTCCCTGAGAGCTTCTTCTGGGAGTTCTACTATAGTGTCTTTAGTTGTGTCTTGAATATCAGTTATTTCCGCTTGTGATATTGTTTTTTGGGTTTTGCAATTTGCCTGAATTTCCTCATGTTCAACTTCACTAAACACTTTATTCCGTATAATAAATCGCCTTTGATCTGCTAGTCGTTGTTCACTAACATTTGAATCTGGATATTGTTGTTTCCATAATTCATACATTCGCTTTAAATATCCTCTTTTTTCTGGCTCTGAGTTGTAGTAACAGGCCATTATGGCACGGTTTTCATCTGCACTATATTTTTGTCGTTTTGTTGGCTGGTCCACTTGTAGCCCACTTGTCGACGGATGTCCAGGGACCCCAACATCCGCCGCGGCCCTTGTTAACCCGCGCGACGACCGATGCGGTATGGAATTCTTATTCATTTTTTTCACCATATTGTATGGGTTGG